>NC_092010.1:31104169-31236669 GCF_044704955.1 Pristiophorus japonicus | reverse complement strand
TTTATGTGTGAGCCTAAGCAGTGATCGCCAGCAGGCTGTTCAACTGCAGGAGGCATCATATTCTGACCAGACTTCCACACACAGGCGCAGTTTACTCAAAAGCGATCAAGAGTAGGATGCCTGGCTGATCGTTCTGCTCCCTTAGACATCTCGTTGCATGCCGACATACATGCATAAATACTTGCGGATTTTGAAGACTATGGGGTTGAAGTTGGTCTTTGCCAGTCGTGCTGAAATGAGCTTTGGCGAACTGTCAGCCCAATTTACTCCGTGCCCGATTTTGTTTCGCATTAAAGCCAAGGGGAAAAAAATTGGGGCAGGGCATGAAAGGGGCTGCCAGTTTGCTATCGCCCTTCACCACGCTACTTTTACCGCTGTTCAAGTCGACGCATGCATGTTATGCTGTTTAAATCCTTGCCCTGCTGAATATACAGGACGTCCATATACGGTCGTGAGAACAATGAGTGGGACCAGTTCCTCAGCTTTCCCGGCTGAACAAACAGGCTGAATACTGTGCCCAGCCCTTTCATCGTTATGCTCCTGAAGAAACAGGAATTCCGGATCATTTGCCAAAACAGGTCAGGTTCACTCGAGGGAATGTGAACAATATCGTGCGATACCTGCCAAACAAAGTATCCGACGGCTACTCAGTACTGGGGAAACAGAAGTAATACTGGGCTGAAGCCCAGTAACTGTTTGCATGTGTTACAGCTGGCGTTTCAACAATGAAGACCAGAGTTATCAGCCTCTTCGTACAGCCTCATGAGAGTGGGATTGAGAGCCTCCTCCTCCAGAATTCAGGAACTGGTCGAGCCTTTGGGATCTGCGACTAAGGACCATTACAGCTAAAAAGAATGTTCAAAGCAAGATTTATTTTAATTAAAAATAGGCAAGAGATTACACTTTGGAATCTGTTCAAAAAACGGGACCGTTAAGAAAATGACACAATGCTGGATAGCCAGGAGTGATCTGCAGGTAGCAATCTCATTGAGTCTTCAATATAGCTTCCGTACCTTCTGACACCTATCTCGCTCTCCTGTAACAATGTAACAGAGATTGCTCTTACACAAGGGTAAATTTTCCACTTCTGTGCTCCTGACAGTTCCTTGCCCGCTGGGAGTGCACCTGGGAGTACCGCGGGGGCACACCCCAAAATCTTCTCTCCACCCGGCCTCAAAGTACCTCACATAAATCCTTCTAAAGTGGAGTGACCGCTATCACATAGGCGGCTGCAGCATCCAGTCCGCACCAGCAACTTCCCTCAAACAGCCAGGTTGATGAGCAGTTAATCTGCTTGTTGGTCGGAGAAGAAGCCAGCGTGTGTGGTAAATTGTGTAAACGGGCCTAAAAGCACGGCTATCTTCACAGGAAAGTAAAATAGTCGAATGTGTAAGAGTCATTCAGCCAGATGGTCTGGAAAATGTCAGTTTGGTCACTTGTGTCTATGGGAACGGGAAGAGTTTATGACGACAGTCAGGTTACTTCTGGTCATGGCAATAAAATAATTAGAACAACTAAGTGCGTGTTTGTTGTAGTTTATGTTGTTATTCTGTTGCCATCGGTATGTATCTGTGATGTACACTACTTTATTGATGGTATGCATGGAATGGGATCAAAGATGAAATTTCATACAAGAGAGGTGAGTGAATCACTGTTTAACAGCTCATACTGGAATGGTGGATAGTGCGTTGTCTCACACAGCTCTCATACTGATTTTGTGAAGTATGATGTTTCAATAAAGACCTGATCCTGCATTGCCGCAACTGAGTGTGTGTGTAATCTGATGTTTAAAGCAATGAGACGAAAAAGAACAAGAAAGTAGTCTAAGAGCCTGGAGTTCCTGGACAAGCTACGAGGACAGATTGCTGGTCTGATGTGGTGATCACGTTCTCACCTCTAGCCTCCAGTCCAGGGGTGGCCAATCTTTCACAACTGAAGTGCCACAAAAACAACAGGTTATCTGACCAAGGGCTGAAGGCGCTCAGGAGCTTTTAAAGGCACCGTTTGGTTCCTGGAAGAGTGACTCCCGAAGTGGGTGGCCTCTGCCATCAGCTCAACAGTGGTCCAGTCAGTCCTTTACATTCGGGAGCTTCACTGACGGCAAAAGAGCCAGGCGCCTGCAGTCTCTGGCACTGTGGTACGGCAAAAGGGCCTGGAATGAAAATATACTGCTGGATAACCAGCCTGGATGTTTTCAGCGTTACCTCGGGCACGTGGTTTTTGTTGAGTGGAGTTGTGACAAGAAAATTCCAGTCATTATTTTTAATGACTAGTCCAAAAACTGCAATAATCTGAGTAATTAACAAGAATTCCCAATAAGCAACAAAACGCAGTCATTTCTGATCGTGATAAAACAGCTCCACTATTAGCAGCACTGCTACGCTGCTTTTCAGGGACGTCTGCGTCTCAGGAAATGTGATGCTCCCTACAATCGAATAGCCTACAATTGAGCGCAGTGCTCCTGGCCTCGGATGGGGAAAAGCAGCCAGGGTTCCTGATCGCGACCCCGTGACCTGTTGGAGGTGTCGACTTCAGGTGAGGACAGCATTGGACTCGGCTGTGATGCCCCCTGTCGTCAGACTTGGAGAATGGGATCCAGACAGTGGGAACTCAATGGGAAGAGAATTCCAGACCATGGGAACTCAATCGGAAGGGTATTCCAGACAGCGGGAACTCAATGGGAAGGGTATTCCAGACAGTGGGAACTCAATGGGAAGAGAATTCCAGACCACGGGAACTCAATGGGAAGGGTATTCCAGACAGCGGGAACTCAATGGGAAGAGGATTGCAGACAGTGGGAACTCAATGGGAAGAGAATTCCAGACCATGGGAACTCAATGGGAAGAGGATTGCAGACAGTGAGAACTCAATGGGAAGAGAATTCCAGACCATGGGGACTCAATGGGAAGGATATTCCAGACAGCGGGAACTCAATGGGAAGAGGATTGCAGACAGTGGGAACTCAATGGGAAGGGTATTCCAGACAGTGGGAACTCAATGGGAAGAGGATTGCAGACAGTGGGAACTCAATGGGAAGGGTATTCCAGACAGTGGGAACTCAATGGGAAGAGGATTGCAGACAGTGGGAACTCAATGGGAAGAGGATTGCAGACAGTAGGAACTCAATGGGAAGGGTATTCCAGACAGCGGGAACTCAATGGGAAGAGGATTGCAGACAGTGGGAACTCAATGGGAAGAGGATTGCAGACAGTGGGAACTCAATGGGAAGGGTATTCCAGACAGCGGGAACTCAATGGGAAGAGGATTGCAGACAGTGGGAACTCAATGGGAAGGGTATTCCAGACAGCGGGAACTCAATGGGAAGAGGATTGCAGACAGTGGGAACTCAATGGAAAGAGGACTCCACACAGTGGGAACTCAATGGGAAGGGTATTCCAGACAGCGGGAACTCAATGGGTAGGGTATTCCAGACAGTGGGAACTCAATGGGAAGGGTATTCCAGACAGCGGGAACTCAATGGGAAGGGTATTCCAGACAGTGGGAACTCAATGGGAAGAGTATTCCAGACAGCGGGAACTCGATGGGTAGGGTATTCCAGACAGTGGGAACTCAATGGGAAGAGAATTCCAGACCGTGGGTACTCAATGGGAAGAGGATTCCAGACAGTGGGAACTCAATGGGAAGGGTATTCCAGACAATGGGAACTCAATGGGAAGAGAATTCCAGACCGTGGGAACTCAATGGGAAGGGTATTCCAGACAGCGGGAACTCAATGGGAAGGGTATTCCAGACAGTGGGAACTCAATGGGAAGAGGATTGCAGACAGCGGGAACTCAATGGGAAGAGGATTGCAGACAGTGGGAGCTCAATGGGAAGAGGATTCCAGACATTGGGAACTCAATGGGAAGGGTATTCCAGACAGTGGGAACTCAATGGGAAGGGTATTCCAGACAGTGGGAACTCCTTGAAGTGAAGAGGCCTCTCTCTGAGGGTCAGTCGGTCTGACCGTACTGAGGATGCTTCTGTAACCTCGAAGCGCAAAACAAATGCTCCTCTAAATATTTCGATCATTGCTTTTGGCTTTCTGTATCATTTGATCCACACGGCGCTGGCTTGGTTCCAGCTTCACAGGGCCAGCAGATCGTGGAGCCAAACATGGGAGTCTGTACAGAAAACAATCAGCCGAGAGCACGGAGAGAGAACGACTAACCAAGTCAAGAGGAAGGTGAGAGAGCGAAGAGAATGAAAACAAGCCCACTACCTGAGTGCTTCGATGAAATCTTCCCGCTGCACCACTGGTGTGTCCGACTTCTCAGCTGCTTTATCCATATAGCCGAAGGTCACCAGGTAATTCTGCAGAGAAAAATGTCAATAGTTCAGTCAGAAAAGTGAATGAAATGAACTTCATGTTTCACCTACAATGCTCTGGCAACACCATCAGGAGCTGTGATAGGCTGATTTCAAAGTCACTCTGTCAATCTTTTCTTTCCTCCTCATTCCCCGCTCCGGTCTTTTTCCCGCTTCCTCTCTTGAAGTCACATGTGTAGCTGTACCTCAGAAAGAGTCAGGAGAGGAGGGAGGCAAGCTGTGGAGGGGCGGGGGAAGCGAATTAAAGGTACACTTCAAATTCTACCCCCATTCCTAAGGTCTCCCTTGGTTACAGTGTGGGTTGCCTACGCCAGTCTTCTGCCAAAGCCGCTCTGAACTGCGAGGCAATGTGAGCGAGGGGGCCCAAGAATGACTCTCCCTCGGATTCGTTCCTCGTTGGTGCCCACCGACCCGGAGCAGATAGGGAACCCAGCAGCATGGGTCATTGTTACTGTGGCCTCCCAGCTCGCACTGCCACTCAAGCCTCTGAACTGCTGCGCTACGCATAAAAAGGGTTTGAGAATGGACATTACCTGAGCGATCCGGGGCCCAGCCCAGCAGAAGTCGGAGCAACGGCTCACAATGCATCTCATGTTGTTAAGTGTCTGCAATCGCTTAGGTTCTGGACCATGATTTAAAGCAAGCGGAGTTACACACAAAATGTTGGAGAGGTTTTGTTGCTCGAGATAGTTTGCAATTTAATTGGCAAAAGACACATACACCTTTTGTGGGAAACCCGTTAGGAGGAAACGGTTGCAAGAAAAGATTTCATGCCCAGCTCAGGTGGGCGACAGCCCTGCAGGTGCCAGCTGTCCCGGTGACCATCCTGCATGTGCAACAATGGGCAGGGAGCGTTGGCAAACGATTCAAGCGCAGGGGGCACCCCCGAGGTAGGCCGGATCCTGTGCTCAATCCCACGTGCGACACCTTGCAGCAGGAGCTAGAGTCCTGGCTGATGCGCCCTCTTTCGAGTCCAGAGGCCAATTGTCGAGCCCCTTCCCGGCACAGACACGATGGGCCGAATGGCCTCCTGCCGTGCCGCACATTTCTATGATGCCACGATCCCTGCTGCCCCAGAGCACAGGCTGTGGATGGAACGCGGGAGCTTCCTGGGAAATGATCACCCTCCAAGGCCGGAATGATGATTTCCGCTCAGAGTTATACCTGCTGGATCTTTCAGAAGCCTGCGGTCTCATCCCACAGTAAGCGCAGCGCCTGAATAGAGAAAACTCGAAGATAATCGAGAGCAGTGGAGGGAGGGGGGGGAAAGAAAGGATACGAGTGGGCAAATGGCCCTAAGTGAGGAGGGAAAAGGTGGAAAAAGTGCAGAGGGGCTAGCTCAATAACCAAACTGATACCATCGCCTCGTGCTCCTTCGAGTCCTGGAGTGCGGCAGCAGACAGAGAGTGCAGCAGCAGAGTGGGGAGCATCCCGAGGCACACAGAGCCTCTCGCACCGAACATCGCGAGGCGCTGCAGACACAAAGCTTCACCGCAGTTCAGCAAACTTTCTCGGAGCCTCTCAGCTGCTTCTGTTCTCCTCCCTTATAAACACTCAGCGAGCAGCCAGTCAGTGACACTGAGCAGGAGTATTTCTGACTCAGCTTCTTGTAGCACACACAGTCTTGCACTCAATTCAAGGGACGCTAGCACTTTGATAATTCAGCAGTGTCAGCTGTGGCTCAATGGGCAACAGCTCTCGCCTCTGAGTCAGAAGGTTGTGGGTTCACAATCCTACTCCAGGGACTTGAGCACATAAATCCAGGCTGACACTCCAGTGTTGTGCTGAGGGAGCGCTGCACTGTCAGAGGTGCTGTCTTTTGGATGAGACATTAAACCGAGGCCCCGTCTGCTCTCAGGTGGATGTAAAAGATCCCACGGCACTATTTCGAAGAAGAGCAGGGCAGTTATTACTGGTCTCCTGGGCCAATATTTATCCCTCAATCAACATCACTAAAACAGATTTTCTGGTCATTATCACATGGCTGTTTGTGGGAGCTTGCTGTGCGTAAATTGGCTGCCGCGTTTCCCACATTGCAACAGTGACTATACTTCATTGGACGTCTGGTTGTCGTGAAAGGCGCTATAGAAATGCAAGTCTTTCTTTCTTCTTACTTGGAGCTCTTTTAAGTTGCTGGCCAATATAAAAACTGCTAAGATATTTTATTTTATTCAGACACTTACTAGGAATGGCGAACTGTCTGGCGCTTGCGTAATTTTCCTCTAAATTGTACTGCCGTTTGTGCCAGCATCTGGGTCACATGAAGGTGGAGCTCCCTGCTGGCTCAGCGGGTAACCTTGTGGTGTGGTGCTGAGCCACACAGGCCACCACTTGGGGCTGTGGTGAGACAACGCCAACTGGACTCAGAGCCCCGGGTTAGGGAGGGGGTGCAAACAGTTCGCCAGGATCCCCTGCCATGTGGCTAACCGGTGAATCGGGCTGTGGGAATGCAGATACTGGGTGAGGGTGGATTTGGACTGGGGAGCCGACGGCCTCCTTTGTGTGAACACCCTGCTGACACTCCCTGTCGAGGTTTGCCCCGTGAAGAGTGCAGTACAAGAGGGCTGCCAGCAGCCATATAACTATAAATCCTGCAAATCCACTGGCAGGATAGACGCACCAACGTCAGCGTTCTCTCTCAGGCCAACATCCCCAGCATCGAGGCAGTGACCACTCTTGATCAACTCCGATGGGCGGGTCACGTTGTCCGCATGCCAGATACAAGACTCCCGAAACAAGCACTCTACTCTGAACTACGTCACAGCAAGTGAGTCCCAGGAGGGCAGAGAAAACGCTTCAAGAACACCCTCAAAGCCTCCTTGAAAAAATGCAACATCCCCACCGACTCTTGGGAATCCCTGGCCCAAGACTGCTCAAAGTGGAGGAGAAGCACCCGAGAAGGCGCCGAACACCTCGAGTCTCTCCGCCGGGAGCACGCGGAAGCCAAGTACAAACAGCGGAAGGAGCGCACGACAAACCAAGCCCCCCACCCACCCGTCCCTCCAACCACCGTCTGCCCCACCTGTGACAGAGACTGTAGATCCCGCATTGGTCTCATCAGTCACCTGAGAACTCATCTTAGTGTGGAAGCAAGTCATCCTCGACTCCAGGGGACTGCCTTGGAGAACTGGAGCCCACAGGCCAGGACTTTCAGAAGAGGGGCAGAGGGCCAGGTGATAGGCCAAACCCCTCCTGACCTCTGACTTCGAGCGATTTGAATGCCTTGGCCTCGCCTACATGCCCCCCCCGGGTCAGTTGCCCGCTGGATGGCAAGCGCACTGTCGGGTGACAGGAAGCCACTGCCCAGTGCCAAGGAATGGGGCGCCGGCACTTCATGGAGGGGGTCTCCGGAGGGTCTCGAGTTCGGGAAGATGGGAGGTTGGAGGTGGGGGAGAAGATCCCAGCACAGAGGGGAAGCCGAAACGTTCCGCGTGGGGCCGGAGAAGCACTGCTGCTCCTCCTGACTCCCCCCACAAGGAAAGTTTAAAAACAAAACGTTTCAAACATTTATTTGTTTGGGCCTCTTCTGGGACCGGGTGGTCTTCCCACCATCTTCACCTGGCAGGAAAGCCACAAGAACGCCCCAGCTCAGGTCAGCAGTTAAAATCGGGGCCCATGATATAATTGGATCACAATCTGCAGATTTAAGGGGGGGCTGTGGCTCAGTGGGCAGCACCCACTCTCAGTCAGAAGGTTGTGGGTTCAAGCCCCACTCCAGGGGCTTGAGCACATAAACCCAGGCTGACACTCCCAGTGCAGTGCTGAGGGAGTGCCGCACTGTCGGAGGTGCTGTTTTTAGGATGAGATGTTAAACCGAGGCCCCGTCTGCCCTCTCAGGTGGATGTAAAAGATCCCAGGGCACTATTTCGAAGAAGAGCAGGGGAGTTCTCCCCGGTGTCCTGGGGCCAATATTTATCCCTCAATCAACATCACTATAAGCAGATGATCTGGTCATTATCACATTGCTGTTTGTGGGAGCTTGCTGTGCGTAAAATGACTACACTCCAAAAGTACTTCATTGGCTGTAAATTGTTTTGTGATGTGTGGTGGTCGTGAAAGGCGCTATATAAAAGCAGAGTCTTTCTTTCTATGAAGAAGGATTGCCTCGGTCCCTGCCCCAGCACAGGGCATGTTCAGAAGCGCCGGTTATAATAGAGTGGGAACGGAGCGGGTAAGTCTCCCAGGCGGCTTTAACAACCCGCTTGCCCTATTTCCGGAGGGGGGTAGAGTGAAAGTCACCCCTTGTTTGTAATCCTTAACCGGCTGAATGAGCAGGAAGAATGCCACACACAATTAACACTGCAATGATGAACATGTTGAGTGGGAATATATTATAACCCACTTAACTTTCATGTTGAAATCCTCTGTTGGCAGTAATGTGAGTTTTGGGGATTTAGCAGCATTGGGTTGTTGGGACAACGGAATGAATGAGTGGTACAATACCGAGTGAAGTTACATCTTTTCAGCAGCCATTTTACAGCAAGCTCCATTGTCAAACAGCAATAAAATCTGCATTGATTTTTGTCCATCAACATTGCGAATGGAAGCTGTAATGTATTTGTTTCATGGGTTCTTTGCTTAAGAATCCATAGCAACACATTGCTATTAAGAACTAGTTGGTTTATGAACAAAGGTTTAACAATCACACGACACATTACCAGTTCATCCACCAGGCTCACAACCCCCTGCCCCATCGTGGATTCCCCGAACCCAACTGGCTGGGGTTTTATTGAGTCTTGTGAACATCACGTGACTGGCTAAGCCACTCCCAACTCCACAACTATTTTGGTAAAACTTTTAAATCAAGTGCCCCTTTTTTAAGGGCACCAAAACCCACAAATTAACAATAAACATTAAAGGGAACCTTGTCAAATCAAATTAAATGAAAATGTTGCACCCTGTTGAGATGATGCACTCCAGTCGCTCCGGCGCCCACCTCTCGCGGAGGGCCACGAGCGTACCACATGCTCAACAGCTCTACAACTATTTTAGTCCTGTGAGCATCCTCACAGGTGCATATATTACAGAAGGAGTATGATCAATGAATAACAGATCTTTGCATTGCGGTGTGTAGATCATCAATCTCATACAGACTGTCGGCCAGCTATACAGTCAGCACCTCACAGCTAACCTGGAGTGCCTTGATGACCCCGAGACGCAGAATGCCCACAGCGTTTGGTCTGCCCTCCAGACCTCCATAACCAGTGCCTGCGAAGAGACGCTCGGTCACTGAACCAGGAAACACCAGGACTGGTTTGCTGAAAATGATCAGGAGATCAAAGAGCGACTAGATCACAAGCGCAGAGCATTTCTGAGCCTTTAGCAACAACCCAACTCGGGAACAACAAAGCAACATTACAGACGGCTCAAGGCTCAGGTCCAACAAAATACCCGGGACCTAAAGAACAGGTGATGGATGGAGAAAGCACAAGAGATACAACAGCTGGCCGACAGCCATGATGTGCGAGGATTCTTCATCGCAGTCAAGGCCACCTACGGTTCAAACTCCCAAGGCCCCACCCCACTGCTGGCCAAGAATGGGTGAACACTCATCAAGGACACCGAGGCTGTCACGGCCCACTGGAAGGAGCACTTCGAAGATCTCCTCAATCGAGACTCTGCCTTTGACTCGAGTGTTCTCGACTCCATCCTGCAGCATGCGACCCGCCCCCAACTCAGTGAAACCCCAACGTTGCATGAGGTCGGAAAAGCCATAAAACAGCTCAAAAAACAATAAGGCTATGGGAGCGGATGGAATCCTTGCTGAGACACTAAAGTATGGCGGAGAGGCGCTGTTGGCACGGATACATGACCTCATCTCTCTGATCTGGAGGGAGGAGAGCATGCCGGGAGATCTCAGAGACGCAGTGATCGTGACCATCTTTAAAAAAGGGGACAAGTCCGACTGCGGCAATTACAGAGGAATCTCCCTGTTATCAGCTACTGGGAAACTTGTCGCTAGAATCCTCCTCAACCGTCTTCTCCCTGTGACTGAGGAGCTCCTCCCAGAGTCACAGTGCGGATTTCGTCCTCTACGGGGCACAACGGACATGATTTTTGCAGCACGACAGCTGCAGGAAAAGTGCAGGGAACAACACCAGCCCTTATACATGGTCTTCTTCAACCTTACAAAGGCCTTTGACACTGTCAACTGTGAGGGTCTATGGAGCATCCTCCTCCGTTTTGGATGCCCCCAAAAGTTTGTCAACATCCGCCACCTGCCTCACGATGACATGCAGGCCGTGATCCTTACCAACGGATCCATTACAGACCCAATCCACGTCCGGACCGGGGTGAAGCAGGGCTGCGTCATCGCCCCAACCCTCTTCTCAATCTTCCTCACTGCCATGTTCCACCTCACAGTCAACAAGCTCCCCGCTGGAGTGGAACTAAACTACAGAACCAGTGGGAAGCTGTTCAACCTTCGTCGCCTCCAGGCCAGGTCCAAGACCACCCCAACCTCTGTCGTCGAGCTACAGTACGCGGACGACGACAGCATCTGCGCACTTACAGAGGCTGCACTCCAGGATATAGTCGACGTATTTACTGAAGCGTACGAAAGCATGGGCCTTACACTAAACATCTATAAGACAAAGGTCCTCCACCAGCCTGTCCTCGCCGCACAGCACTGCCCCCCAGTCATCAAGATCCACGGCGTGGCCCTGGACAACGTGGATCATTTCCCATACCTCGGGAGCCTCCTGTCAACGAGAGCAGGCATTGATGAGGAGATTCAACACCGCCTCCAGTGTGCCAGTGCAGCCTTCGGCCGCCTGAGGAAAAGAATGTTCGAAGACCAGGACCTCAAAACTGTCACCAAGCTCATGGTCTACAGGGCTGTAGTAATACCCGCCCTCCTGTATGGCTCAGAGACATGGACCATGTACAGTAGACACCTCAAGTCGCTGGAGAAATACCACCAACGATGTCTCCGCAAGATCCTACAAATCCCCTGGGAGGACAGACGCACCAACGTTAGTGTCCTCGATCAGGCCAACATCCCCAGCATTGAAGCACTGACCACACTTGATCAGCTCCGCTGGGCAGGCCACATAGTTCGCATGCCAGACACGAGACTCCCAAAGTAGGCGCTCTACTCGGAACTCCCTTCAATGGTAAACGAGCCAAAGGTGGGCAGAGGAAATGTTTGAAGGGCACCCTCAAAGCCTCCCTGATAAAGTGCAACATCCCCACTGACACCTGGGAGTCCCTGGCCAAAGACCAGTCCGCCCTAAGTGGAAGAAGTGCATCCGGGAGGGCGCTGAGCACCTCGAGTCTCATCGCCGAGAGCATGCAGAAATCAAGTGCAGGCAGCGGAAAGAGCGTGCGGCAAACCTGTCCCACCTCTCGTACAGACTGTCGGCATTGTATATTGGTTTCATACTGCGACAAACTGTTGCGCTGTTGCGGTACTTCACCAGGCTGAATGAGCACCGACCTGACTCACTCCATTTCTGCAGTTAAGGGTTTTTGTCGAAGCAGAAACAGGAAATCACGCTGTTCCTTTGGGAAGTGATTCAGGGTGTTAATACTTGATGACCTGCAGCAGGACCACAGCTGGGCATCCCATAATACTGCAGCTGTCAGCATGGCTCATTTGCACATTCCTTCTGGAGTTGTGGTTGAACTCTTTCACAACTCTTTTTGCATCACTCATCGTGTTCTATTTTCTGATCTCTGTATATTTTTAGTGACACTGGGTGAATAAGAACATAAGAAATAGGAGCAGGAGTGGGCCATTTGGCCCCTCGAGCCTGCTCCACCATTTAATAAGATCATGGCCGATCCGATCATGGACCCAGCTCCACTTCCCTGCCCGCTCCCCATAACCCCTTATTCCCTTATCGGTTAAGAAACTGTCTATTTCTGTCCTAAATTTATTCAATGTCCCAGCTTCCACAGCTCTCTGAGGCAGCGAATTCCACAGATCCACAACCCTCAGAGAAGAAATTCCTCCTCTTCTCAGTTTTAAATGGGCAGAGTGCACTGTGTGGTGTGGTACTGAAGCACATGGACCAGGAAAGTCGCGAGCAGCGAGCCTTGGTCAGTGCTGAGCTCACTGATCTCAGGTGGGGTCGGAGTCGGGTGGCTACAATTGACCTCGGTGCTCTGGGATCGCGACGGGGCTCAAAACAAAACACAAGGTTCCCACTCCTGATCTCCATCCAGAGACTCCCCACTGCATGTCAGGTCACGACAAGACTGGACACTTGGGTGAGGCACCAGAGGGCTTCCAGTATACGTGCAAGTGTAGTCCAGCAGGAACCAGCAAGAGGGAGCCCTCTGAGCCATGGCTTAGTGGGTGGCACATTCACCTCTGGTTAGAAGGTTATGGGTTCAAGACCCACTCCAGGGACTTGAGCACATAAATCTAGGCTGACACTCCCAGTGCAGTGCTGAGGGCGTGCTGCACTGTCGGAGGTTCCACCTTTCAGATGAGACATTGGGCTAGATTTTCCACTTTTGTGCTTATCGCCCAAAAATGGGCGTTATTTCCGGCGTGGGCAGTAAAAAAGGGTTTTCAGATCGCCGGCTTCTCGCCCACTCTCAAAGCACCCAGGAGCGATATGAAATGGGCAGTAGCGTTAAATCTCGCTGACCTTCTGCCGTAATGTGTCACCGTCCTTAGCAACGGCATGGCAACGCTCAATTCCCGTGATTCAGGAGGTCGAGGGTCATCATTACATGTGCAGAAGAGGAGACAGAGAGAGAGGGAGCCAAGAGGGACTGAAGGCGTGTGTGGGTGTGGTGTGTGCTTGTCTGGCTGTTGTGGGAGGCACGAGGGAGATTCACCAGCAGCAAAAATCCCACTAAGCACCAAGAACATAGTTGGCACCGAGTTTTTGTCCAACAAATAAGATATAACATAGAAGAGATGGAGGAGGCCCTGGAACTGGTAGCCAGGAACACTGGTGGCAGAGGGCTCCCAGTGGTCCCGGAACACCGCACTGCACCCCAAGGTGCTGCACCCCCATTGCCAACCACACGAGAGCCAGTAGCAACATCTTGCTTCTGGCTCGGAGCAGGTTCCCACCTCGGGACCGTCCTCTCCCGTATCCATCCAAGCAGCGTTTCAGCCGTCATTCCCCCCCCCCCCAATGAAGGATCGCCTGAGGAGCTCCTCGGTCAGGCGGCTTGGAGTCAGGAAGGTAAGGGGAAGGGGTAGAGGTGGGGAGGAGCAGCAGAGTGGGGAGGCGGGGGGGGGGGGGGGGGGAGGGTTGGTTTGTACAGAAATACAAATGATTTCAGACTAATGTTCAGTTTAAATGTTTTTTATTTAACAAAACCTTGTAGCACCTTGGCTCAGTTGGCTGCACCATTACATGATGGTGAATCCTTAACATCAAAGGGTATAATGACACTTAACTTCAATCAACTTAAACTTTAACTGTCACCAAGGTGATGCCCACCATTGATGTATGACCTGCACAACCAGCAGTATGTCAGCCTTGTAAATAACACCAAAGTTCTTTCAGGCAAAGCGATCATTGATGAGCTCCTGACGTAAGGCTCTTGCAGCTATCATGCCACCATGGGCCCTTTCATGCGGTCTGCAGGGGGGCGGGGGGCAAGGCTTCAGTGTCAGCCTGATTGTCTGGGCCGATGTCAGTGTCCGCCTCCTCATCCTCCTCTTCCTCTCTCTGGTGAGGTGGACTGTCAGACTCATCAGGCAATTCTTGTCTCCTCCTGATAGCCAAGTTGTGTAGCATGGAGCACACCACCATAAATTGAGCTACCTGCTCAGGGTGGTATTGGAGGTCGCCTCCTGAGTGGTCCAGGCATCTAAAGTGCTGCTTCAGCACTCCAATGGTTTTCTCCACAATATTGCGAGTTGCTCTGTGGCTCTCATTGTATCGCCTCTCGGCCTCGGTGTAGGTGTCACGCAGAGGGAGGGGGGGGGGGGGTCATCAGCCAGGTGGTGAGGCCTTATCCTTTGTCACCAACCATCCAGCATTGACCTTGTGGCTCATTGTTAAACAAGTCAGATACAGTGCTCTCACGCAGGATGTGAGCATCATGGATGCTGCCTGGAAATTGAGCATTCACAGCCAGTATAATTTGCTGGTAGTCGACAATGAGTTGGACATTCAGGGAGTGGAATCCCTTGCGGTTCCTGAAAATCTCAGCATCCTGAAAAGGTGCCCACATCGCGATGTGCTTACAGTCTATTGCTCCCTGCACCTTGGGGAAGTTTGCAATTCTGGAGAATCCTAGAGCCCTCTCACTCTGTACCTCCCTGGTCATAGGGAAGCTGATTAAGTCCCTCCTGCATGCGTACAGGGCTTCAGTGACCTGTCTAATGCAGCAATGTGTGGCATGCTGAGAAATCTGCAAATATCTCCAGCTGTGTCCTGAAAAGAATCTGAGGCATAGAACGACAGTGCCGCGGTGACTTTGACCTCGACGGACAGTGCAGTACTGATGGTGCTGGCAGGCTGCAGATCTCCCCTTATCAGCTGGCATACCTCAGTGATAACCTCTTTGTGGAAGCGCAGTCTCCGAAGGCAAGTGGTGTCGGGCAAGTCGAGGTAAGAATGCTTCTCCTTGTACTTGCGTGGGGTGTAATGTCTGGTCCTCCTCATCTGTCTGTCACTTCGTACATTGAGAACATAATGCAGTGCAGCGTTCCTTCGCCGATGTCGAGTCTGCTGCATGTAATTGATCACCAAGAGAGAGTGAGAAAGGACAGGCTCCATTGCAGTAGCTCTCTGTTTTCCACCGATTGGTCACAAACAATGAATGTCCCGACGAAGACACCTATTCAATTGCAATCGGTCACAGTATGGTCAAGATGTTTGCACAGATGTTCACATCAACACCAATGACCTGCAGAGTACATCCTAACTCCCCCGAGGTTGAAGCACAGCAGCCTATTAACATAGTGTCCATAACGTTGTGACTAGTTCCGGTTAGTTCCACTTTTTCTGGGCGTTTTTTTGGGCGAGCGATATTGTGGGCGATATGTGTGCGAGGTGGTGAAATTGACGATGGTCGATCTCCATGGCCGCTAGTTTCAGTAAATATGCTCTTTACGACAAAAAAATGTGGGCGGGCGGTATTATTGAATCGGCATTAATTCCGTGCGGAAAGTAATGCCGGGCGATACTATGGGCGTTGAATTCGCCAATTCTGATGATTCCGCCCCAAAAAAGTGGGCCAGCGGTAATATTTCTTTCCTGGCATTAAGCACATGGGGAAAGTAACGCTCGGCGGTAAGTGCTGGAAAAATGCCCGCCAGTTTGCATTCTGTGGCTAAATGGGCGCTATCTGGGCATTATACATCATTTCTGCGGTAAAATGGGCGTTAAGCATGCAAAAAAAGTGGAGGTTCTACCCATAAAACCAAGGCTCTCTCAGGTGGATGTAAAAGATTTCATGGCATTATTTCGAAGAAGAGCAGTGTTCTGGCCAATATTTATCCCTCAATCAACATCACTAAAAACAGATTATTTGGTCATTATCACATTGCTGTTTGTGGGAGCTTGCTGTGCGCAAATTGGCTGCCACGTTTCCCACATTACAACAGTGACTACACTCCAAAAAGTACTTCAGTGGCTGTAAAGCGCTTTGAGATGTCCGGTGGTTATGAAAGGCGCTATATAAATGTAAGTCTTTCTTTCCAAACAACTGGCCCCTCCAGCAGGAACCGGCCCCTCCAGCAGGAACTGACCCCTCCAGCAACAAGCGGCCCCCTCCAGCAGGAACCGGGCCCCTCGAGCAAGAACCGGGCCCCTCCAGCAGGAACTGACCCCTCCAGCAACAAGTGGCCCCCTCCAGCAGGAACCGGCCCCTCCAGCAGGAACTGACCCCTCCAGCAACAAGTGGCCCCCTCCAGCAGGAACCGGCCCCTCGAGCAAGAACTGACCCCTCCAGCAACAAGCGGCCCCCTCCAGCAGGAACCGGACCCTCCAGCAACAAGCAGCCCCTCCAGGAGCCGGCCCCTCCAGCAGGAACCGGCCCCTCGAGCAAGAACTGACCCCTCCAGCAACAAGTGGCCCCCTCCAGCAGGAACCGGCCCCTCCAACAGGAACTGACCCCTCCAGCAACAAGCGGCCCCCTCCAGCAGGAACCGGACCCTCCAGCAACAAGCAGCCCCTCCAGGAGCCGGCCCCTCCAGCAGGAACTGGCCCCTCCAGCCAGAACCGGCCCCTCCAGCCAGAACCAGCCCCTCCAGCCAGAACCAGCCCCTCCAGCAGGAACCGGGCCTTCCAGCAGGTTACCGGGCCCATCCAGCAGGAACCGGACCCTCCAGCAACAAGCAGCCCCTCCAGGAGCCGGCCCCTCCAGCAGGAACCAGGCCTTCCAGCAGGAACCGGCCCCTCCAGCAGGAACCGGCCCCTCCAGCAGGAACCGGGCCCCTCCAGCAGAAACCGGCCCCTCCAGCAGGAACCGGCCCCTCCAGCAGGAACCGGCCCCTCCAGCAGGAACCAGGCCTTCCAGCAGGAACCGGCCCCTCCAGCAGGAACCGGCCCCTCCAGCAGGAACCAGGCCTTCCAGCAGGAACCGGCCCCTCCAGCAGGAACCGGCCCCTCCAGCAGGAACCGGCCCCTCCAGCAGGAACTGGCCCCTCCAGCAACAGAGAAGGAAAGGAGAAAAGAGCCAGTGGGCACATTTTCTTTTTTATTCTTTGGTTTGTCCTGGCCAACATTTTTCTATCAACCAACACCACCAAAACAGGTTATGTGATCATTTATCTTGTTGCTCTTTGTGCGAGCTTGCTGTGTGCCAATTCACTGCCATATTTCCTACATTACATCACTGACTACACCACAAAATCATTTAGTGTCTGTGAAGTCTTTGGGCTGTCCTGAGGCCATGAATGGCACTATCGTCAATGGCTATTCTATATTTTATAACCAGTGATGACGACAACTGTATTTATATAGCAACTTTAACAACAACAACTTGTATTTCTATAGCGCCTTTAACGTAGTGAAACAGCCCAAGGCGCTTCACAGGAATATTATGTGATTAAAAATTTGACACCGAGCCGCATAAGTAGAAATTAGGGCAGGTGACTAAAAGTTTGGTCAAAGAGGTCGGTTTTAAGGAGCGTCTTGAAGGAGGAAAGAGAGATAGAGAGGCGGAGAGGTTTAGGGAGGGAGTTCCAGAGCTTAGGGCCCAGGTAACAGAAGGTACAGCTTCGAATGGTGGAGCGATTAAAATCGGGGATGCACAAAAGGCCAGAATTGGAGGAGTGCAGATATCTCGGAGGGTTGTGGGGCTGGAAGAGGTTACAGAGATAGGGAAAGAAGAAAGACTTGCATTTATATAGCGCCTTTCACGGCTACTGGATTTCCCAAAGCACTTTACAGCCAATGAAGTTGTCATGTATCTTACATTATTATATATAACTGTATTCTAACATGCTGTACATGACTGTAATAAGATATGACATGTAACCACCAGTATACCTTACTATCAGGGGTGCACTTGCAAGAGACAGGTATGTAAGGACAGATCTCAGGCAAGTGCAGCATTCCAGAGCTGAGAAATAAAGGTGCAGGTCCAGAGTGACCTTGACTTCACTACATGCCTCGTGTGAATCTGTACTGAGGGGACAGGACTTTACAGTGGCGACGAGTTACGGGATTACAGAATCCACAGAATGGCGAACAACGGATCAGATGAAAAGTACAATGTTGGAGACAATTGGGAGGACTTTATAGAAAGGCTCCAGCAAAGCTTTGTAACCAAAGAATGGTTGGGCGACGATAAGGCAGACAAGAGAAGAGCCCATCTCTTGAGCAGCTGTGGCTTAAAAACATATGCTTTAATGAAGGATCTGCTGGCACCCGAGAAACCAGCACGCAAGTCGTTTGAAGAATTGAGCACACTGGTAAGAGACCACCTTAAGCCAGCGAGCAGCCTACACATGGCCAGACACAGGTTCTACAACTACAGACGCTGTGTGGGCCAGAGCATACCCGACTTCGTGGCGGAACTTCGGAGGTTGGCTAGTTTATGTGAGTTCTCCGATGAACTGAGGGGAGAAATGCTGAGAGACTTTTTCATTGAAGGAAAAGTCCACACAGGCATATTCCAAAAGCTCATAGAGACCAAGAACCTGACCTTAGAGGCAGCAGCACTGGTTGCACAGACATTCTTAATAGGGGAAGAAGAAACGAGGTTGATTTACAATGCAGGTACGACAACTAACGAAATATCGGAACAAGAAGTTCACAGCACTAAACAAGCTGCTACCCCCACACACAGACAAAACTGGGAGAACAGGCTCTCGACAGCAGGCAGAAGCCATCAAGGGCCATGGGAACGGCCGTTCACACCTCATCAACCCACAATGCGAAAAATCAACAACAAACTGAGAGAAGCTCAAGAGAGATCAGCCAGACGCAGCTCATTCTTTGGGAACACTTTGAACAATGGAACAGGTCTGTGCTGGAGGTGTGGAGGTGGGCACTCGTCAAGGGGATGTCGATTTCAGCAGGCTGTTTGCAGAAATTGTGAATATACAGGGCATTTGGCCCGCATGTGCAAAAAAAACGGCAGCTCGGCTGGTATACGAATCGGATGGGTCGGAAAGCGGACCAGAAGACGGTGGGGACAGTACCCGGGACACCGGTGTACAGTGGGTCAACACGATCAATGGCCACTGCTCCTACAACACGATGCCTCCTATAATGATGAGGGTCCGACTCAACGGGATATCTGTCAACATGGAGCTGGATACGGGAGCGAGTCAATCTCTCATGGGCGCTCAACAATTTGAACAACTGTGGCCGCATAAAAGAGGCAGACCAAAACTCACAAGGGTCGACACCAAACTAAGGACCTATACCAAAGAAATCGTATCAGTCCTCGGCAGCACCATGCTCTCGGTCACACACAAAGGGACAGTGAACCGACTTCCCCTGTGGATTGTCCCCGGAGACTGCTGGGGAGAAGCTGGCTGGCAAAACTAAACTGGAAATGGGATGATGTCCATGCCATGTCATTAGAGGAACGGACCTCCTGCTCAACAGTTATAAAGCGATTTGAACATCTCTTTCAGCCAGGTGTGGGCACTTTCAAAGGGGCCAAAGTCAAAATCTACATCACACAGGATGCTAGACCGGTCCATCACAAGGCCAGAGCTGTACCCTATGTGATGAGGGAATTATATCACCTGTGGAATTTAGCGACTGGGCAAGTCCCATCGTCCCAGTCATGAAGCCTGATGGATCTGTACGAATCTGTGGGGACTACAAATCTACCATAAACAGAGTCGCCTCACAGGACCAGTACCCGCTGCCCAGAGCGGAGGACTTATTTGCCACATTGGCTGGAGGTAAACTTTTCTCAAAACTAGACCTCACATCTGCGTATATGACACAAGAATTGACCGAGGAATCCAAGCTACTCACCACCATCAACACACATCGAGGCCTTTTCATGTACAATCAATGCCCATTCGGCATCAGGTCGGCAGCTGCCATATTCCAGCGCAACATGGAGAGTCTGCTCAAGTCCATCCCGGGGACGGTTGTATTTCAAGACGACATACTTATCACGGGCAGGGACACCGACTCCCATCTCCGTAATTTGGAGGAAGTACTAAAGTGGTTGGATCGGGTAGGCCTACGAGTCAAGAAATCTAAGTGCCTGTTTCTCGCACCCGAGGTTGAATTTTTGGGCAGAAGGATTGCCGCTGATGGAATCCGCCCAACAGAGTCCAAAACAGAAGCAATTCGCCTGGCACCCAGGCCCCAGAATGTCTCAGAACTGCACGCCTTTCTCGGGCTACTCAATTACTTTGGGAACTTTATGCAGAACTTAAGCACACTGCTGGAGCCTCTCCACGTGCTACTCAGAAAGGGGTGCGATTGGTTTTGGGGGGACGCCCAGGAACGCGCCTTCAATAAGGCATGCAACCTTCTGTGTTCCAACAGTGTTTTGACTTTCTTTGATCCAGGTAAAAAGCTAGTTCTCACATGCGATGCGTCAGCGTATGGGGTCGGGTGCGTTTTACAACATGTTAATAGTGCGGGCAAATTACAACCCATAGCTTATGCCTCCAGGTCACTTTCGCGGGCGGAGTGCGGGTACGGAATGGTAGAGAAGGAGGCGCTCGCGTCCGTGTACGGTGTCAAAAAGATGCACCAATACCTTTTCGGGGCCAAGTTCGCGTTAGAAACCGACCACAAGCCCCTCACGTCCCTCCTATCCGAGAGCAAGGCAATAAACGGCAACGCCTCGGCGCGAATTCAACGGTGGCCACTCACGCTGGCGTCCTACGACTATACCATAAGGCACAGACCAGGCACAGACAACTGTGCCGACGCGCTCAGCAGGCTACCCCTGGCGACCACGGAAGGGTCTGACGAACAGGACTGTGAGATAGTCATGGCAATCAATGCCTTTGAGTCCACAGGTTCGCCCATGACGGCTCGCCAAATCAGAGCCTGGATGGCCAGCGACCCAACGTTATCCTTAGTAAAAAGATGTGTCCTAGCCGGTGACTGGGCAGAGGCTCGCGATGCCTGCCCCGAGGAATTAAAACCCTTTCACAGGCGCATGCATGAGCTATCACTACAAGCAGACTGCCTGATGTGGGGCAGCCGAGTAGTCATGCCTCTGCGAGGCAGAGAGGCATTTGTCCGGGATCTCCACCGCGAGCACCCGGGGATCGTTCTCATGAAGGCCATAGCCAGATCCCACGTCTGGTGGCCTGGTATTGACGCGGACTTGGAGCTCTGTGTCCGAAGGTGCACCATTTGTGCCCAACTCAGCAATGCCCCCAGGGAGGCTCCCCAGAGCCCCTGGCCTACCAAACCATGGTCGCGGGTGCACGTAGACTATGCGGGCCCATTCATGGGCAAAATGTTCCTCGTAGTTGTAGATGCATTTTCAAAGTGGATCGAATGCACCATTTTAAACTCGAGCACAACCTCCACCACTGTGGAGAGCCTCGCAACCATGTTTGCAATGCACGGAATCCCTGACATATTGGTCAGTGACAATGGTCCGTGCTTCACCAGCGCAGAATTCCAAGATTTTATAATTCACCACGGCATAAATCACGTCAAGACGGCACCGTTCAAGCCAGCCTCCAACAGCCAGGCGGAGAGAGCAGTGCAAATCATTAAACAAGGCATGCTTAAAATCCAAGGTCCCACGCTGCAGGGTCACCTGTCGCGACTGCTGTTGGCATACAGATCTCGTCCGCACAGATCCCCCCCGTGTAACTGTTGATGAAAAGAACTTTAAAAACAAGGCTCTCATTAATCCTCCCAGACATGCACGAAATCGTTGAGGCAAAGCGCCGTAAGCTGACTGAGTACCATGACAGAAATTCGAGGGGGAGATGGAATGAGATAGGGGACAAAGTGTTTGTACTAAACTATGGCAGGGGTCCCAAATGGCTTGCAGGGACAGAAACGGGCAAGGAAGGAAACAGGTTACTGGTAGTACAAATGGACAATGGCAAAACCTGCCGGAGGCATGTAGACCAAGTCGAAAGCAGATTTACCAACAACACTGTGGAACCAGAGGCAGACTACAATGTGGAACTCGCACCACACCTGGTGGACAGACAGAGGGAACAACCTGAGGAAAGGGCAATCCCAACAGACAACCCAGGCGAGTCAACAACAATCACACCAATCGATACAGACAGCCCAGGCGAGATATCAGCAACCACACCCAAAGAAAAACAGACACCAAGGCAAACAACTGAACCACAACTCAGACGCTCCACGCGAGAGCGTAGACCACCTGAGAGACTGAACCTATAAAGACAATAAGACCTTGGGGAAGGGTGATGTCATGTATCTTACAATATTATTTATAACTGTATCCTAACATGCTCTACATGACTGTAATAAGATATGACCTGTAACCACCAGCATACCTTACCACCAGGGGTGCACTTGCAAGAGACAGGTATATAAGGACAGGTCTCAGACAAGTGCAGCATTCCAGAGCTGTGAAATAAAGGTGCAGGTCCAGAGTGACCTTGACTTCACTACATGCCTCGTGTGAATCTGTACTGAGGGGACAGGACTTTACAGAAGTACTTTTTGAATTGTTGGCACTGTTATAATGTAGGAAACGCAGCAGCCAATTTGCGCACAGCAAGCTCCCACAAACAGCAATGTGATAATGACCAGATAATCTGTTTTAGTGATATTGGTTGAGTGATAAATATTGGCCAGGACACCGGGGAGAACTCCCCTGCTCTTCTTCGAAATAGTGCCGTGGGATCTTTTACATCCACCTGAGAGAGCAGACAGGGCCTCGGTTTAACGTCTCATTCGAAAGACGGCACCTCCAACAGTGCAGCACTCCCTCAGCACTACACTGGAGTGTCAGCCTAGATTTTTGTGCTCAAGTCCCTGGAGTGGGACTTGAACCCACAACCTTCTGACTCCGAGACGAGAGAGTGCTGCCCACTGAGCCACGGCTGACAAAGTACGAGGCAATGGAGGGATTTGAAAACAATTATGTGAATTTTAAGATTGAGCTGTTGCTGGACCGGGAGCCAATGTAGGTCAGCGAGCACAGGGGCGATGGGTGAACGGGACTTGGTGCGAGTTAGGACGTGGGCAGCCGAGTTTTGGATCACCTCTAGTTTACAAAGGGTAGGCCGGCCAGGAAGGACACTCGAAATCAAGTTTGTTTCTGAAATGGAGTCAGCAGTGTCACCGGTTTTATTACGTTAAAGGTGCTATATAAATGCAAGTTGTTATAAAATATAACGGAGCCACGGAAGTGCTGACACGACGGGACATCTTATCTCGGAGACCTGGGTCGTCATCCAGCTTCAACATGGGATGGAAACAGCCTTTTTGTGGAGCTGTCAAAACATTGTGAAATGAGACCGGGTAATCAGAATTCACAATCCTCAGCACTATTTATTCTGCAATTGTGCGAGATGTTATCTGCAGGAGCCAGCATTTTATCTGAGGTTGAGTTGGGAGTCTGGGACATGTGACAAATGTTTAATTAATTAGCACTTCCCGTGCCGCCCCCAGAGCAGCAACACATGTGCATGAGGGATAAACACGGGCGCTGCAATCAAGCGGGCTAATCCGAATCGAAGAAGTGGTTGCTGGCAGTGCAGCTCGCAAGCAAAGCATGAATCACAAGGCACAGCTGGGTCTCTGTTCAGGTTATTAATAGCAAGCAGATGGGTTGCTGGGAGGCTTAGTGGCTTCAGCCCGTGTTATCTTCAGGCTCCCACACCCGCACCATCTGCTGTATGGCCCTGTATGAGCCTCGGCTCACTCCTGCCTCGTTGTCACAAGGTTGTGGCCACATCCATTATGCTGACACCGGGAGCCAGTGTAGGTCGGCGAGCACAGGGGGGTGATGGGTGAACGGGACTCGGTGCGAGTTAGGACACGGGGCAGCCGAGTTTTGGATCACCTCTAGTTTACAGAGGGTAGAACGTGGGAGGAAGGACACTCGAAATCAAGTTTGTTTCTGAAATGGAGTCAGCAGTGTCACCGGTTTTACTACGTTAAAGGTGCTATATAAATGCAAGTTGGAAGTGCTGTCTTTCGGATGAGACGTTAAACAGAGATCCTGTCTGTTGGATGTAAAAAATCCCGTGGCACTATTTCGAAGAAGAGCAGGGGAGTTCTCCCCGGTGTCCTAGCCAATATTTATCCCTCAATCAACATCACTAAAACAGATGATCTGATCCCATTTTCCACTCTCCATAAACTTCAGCTCATCCAAAACTCGGCAGCCCGTGTCCTAACTCGCACCAAGTCCCGCTCACCCGTCACCCCTGTGCTCGCTGACCTACATTTGCTTCCGGTCCGGCAATGCCTCAATCTTAAAATTCTCATCCTGGTTTTCAAATCCCTCCATGGCCTCACCCCTCCCTATCTCTGTAACCTCCTCCGAGATCTCTGCGCTCCTCCAATTCTGGGCTCTTGAGCATCCCCGATTTTAATCACTCCACCATTGGTGGCCGTGTCATCAGCTGCCTGGGCCCTGAACTCTGGAATTCACTCCCTCAACCTCTCCGCCTCTCTCTCCTCCTCGAAGATGCTCCTTAAACCTACCTCTTTGACCAAGCTTTTGGTCACCTGTCCGAATATTTCCTTATGTAGCTTAGTGTCAAATTTTGTTTGATAACGGTCATGTTAAACGCCTTGGGACGTTTTACTATGTAAATACAATTTATTATTGTTGTTGCTGTTGTTTGTGGGAGCTTGCTGTGCACAAATACTTGTTGCATTTCCGACATTATAACAGTGACTACACTTCAAAAGTACTTCATTGGTCAAGTACTAAATAGGTTGGCATCACTCAAAGTTAACAAGTCACCTGGTCCGGATGTGATAGAGAATTCCAACAGGCTGCAGAGAGGCTGCAAAGTTGAGAAAACACAGACTCCAAGTCTACGTGCCAGTGAGCACATTGCATTAAGTCATCAATCACACTTGACATTTCAGGACCTTTGGCAGCGAGCCAATTCGGGGTAAACAATATATCAATTGAGCCAATGTCAAAGGAGGCGAGTTCTGTAAATTGATCCAGTATAAGAACAGCCATGTTTTGCCATGTGTTCTCAGAAGGACAAAGGAACTGGCAATCAGCCAAAAGCTTGTATGCTGCTGTTGGAATAAAGTTCCGTTAAACCTACAACCAGAGTTCGCATTTCATTGAAAATTAAGAGATCTAACAATTTTGGCGTCACGAACAGGATCGCTGAGGGACGAAACTGAATTTTGGACATCGAACCTACATACTGAGGTAAGGACTCCTCTTTATAAGAGTCCTCGGTCAATTCATCTCCCCTTCTATGTGATTCCGAAAGCCTCCGGTTTGCGAACCCTCCGGTTGGTGATCTGCTCGAGATCCCATAGACGTCTAAACTTCGGCGGTGTGTTAGTTAATTCATCACCGACCCCTGACTCGGCTGGAAAGCCTCCGACTCAAGACCCCAGTAAAGAAATTAGTAATATGGCAGCAGAAGAGAAGAGCAAAGAATTGCCGACAACTATTAAAGGTGGGCGGGCGACACCCGAGGTCTCGATAGATGAAATCCTCGAACAGTTGAAAGAAGACATAGAGCAACCATTCGACTTATCTAAAACCTGTATTAAGATCGAACGAAAATACGGAACCTCCAAAGGACAATGGTCCTTGGACGAGATTAAAAGGGTCTGGGGAAAAACAACCCGTATGAAAAATAAAGAATGAACCAGATGGTCCCTAGGTTATGGGACAGATCCGACAGCGGAATGAAATTATAATGCGTTCCCAACATGATAGGGACCTGACCAGTACAAAGGATCAATTGCAAGCAGTTTGTGAACAGCTGAGACAGAAAAAACTTGAACTTGAAAAGTCGGAAGCGGAAGTTAAAGACCTTAAAGGTGAAATTAAAGAATGGAAAAAGTCATTAGGTCAAGAGACAGTAATAGGAAAAGGAAAATGTATTGATCAATTCCCAGGGTACCCACGTTTGGATAAATTAAAAGCGCAAACCCGAAGACACGACCGAGGAATAGATACAGATTCTGAATCCTCCGATGATACAGGGTCGGAGGATGACGAATTAGGGGTGCGCTTTGCCCCGTTTAAAAAAAGGACGAGTTGTAGTCAAATCAGAAGAGACTGTGGATGAGGACAGAACCAAAAAAACGAAGAAAAGGGTGAACGCAGAATACTTATTTCATGATCCGGCAGACCCAGAGAAAATTGATAAATGGTCCAAGGAGTTGCCCAATCCAAAGAAAGGGGGAGTGAAAACGTGGGACCAATTGGACCGCTTAAGAAATATATATCAACTTCATCCCTGGGACGGAGTGCAAATTTTGACCATAATGGTGCCAAAAACACAAGGAAGAAAATTGCACGACAAGGTAGATGAAGCTTTGGGGCAGGATGAGCAAGAATTAGACGCAGGATGGGAGGCGATTAAACACTGGCTGCAAGCCTTCCGTCCAGCTAAGACAGACTGGGGAAAAATTGCAGCCTGCCAACAGAAAGGAACAGAGGAGGTCCTGGAGTATGACGAGCGGCTGTGATGCACGTGGCTAGAACATTCGGGTATGAATAATACGGATGAGGAAATGGATGAACAAGTGTTTGGACCCCTGAAAGCAGCTTTCATGGCAGGTCTAAAGCCAGAACTGTCCAAAATGCTTAAGGTTGTGTTACGGACTGGGAAGGTAGAGGAACTACCTTTGCAGCATTGGTGGATCGATGTAACCAATTAGATCGGGATATGGGAGCTAAAGTTCGAGCTGTGCAGGCTATGGGATGGAAATCCCAGGATTCCGATAAACAGTCATTAGGAAAATTACCCGGAAAATTTCATTATTGTGGGAAAGAAGGTCACTGGGCCAAGACGTGCAGGGCCAAACAGAAAGGTCGTGGCTGGGGAAGAGGACGCAGCCAGGGATACAATTCAGCCAACAAGCCAGGCTTGTCACATGATAACGACCTCATAGAAGCATTTAAGCGACTGACAATACAACAACAGAAGGAGTTACTTGGGATAGCAAAAAACGATTAGAGCCCACCCTGGCCCCCCTCCTCACACTAATACAACAAAGGGGAGATGGGCTATATATAATTGTGAGGGTGGGCGATAAGGATGTGGACTGTCTTTTAGACACAGGGGCGGAATTAACATGCTTACCCCTACAATATGGAGACTTTTTGCCGTTGGATGGTAGGGCATGTACAGCCTGTGGAGTTGGGGGCCATAAAATGGAAATTAAAAGGACAACACCGGTACTTATAGGGCTGGGTCCACATGAACTAACCACGCCGGTCTGGATAGGCCCAGTAGATCAACCCCTTTTGGGAATGGACGTTCTAATCCAAATAGATTCATCGTTGCATTTCGAGGATAGTCGGGTGACATGGTCAATGAGAACTTTGAAGAAAGAAGAATTGAAGGAACACCCGATATGGGCTAAAGATAAGAACGATTGTGGCCTACTCCAGATGGAGCCTGCGTCATTTACAGGGACCAAGCCTCCATGCACTAAACAGTATCCCATCAGTCCAACTGCCATCGCGGGAATCTTACCGGTTATTCAGCAATTGGAGAAACAAGGGGTGCTTATTAAAACGCATAGCTCCTCCAATAGCCCCGTGTGGCCGGTACAGAAATCTAATGAGACTTGGCGTTTGACTGTCGATTATAGGAAAGCTAACCATTGTATTGATCAAAAAGCTCCTTTGGTCGCAGATCCCTCCACCATTTTTAATGCCCTCAAACCGGAACATAAATATTTCTCGGTTATAGATCTGGCCAATGGATTTTGGTCGGTGCCTCTGGCACCGGAGGTTCGACAGTGGTTTGCTTTCACGGTCCAAGGACAACAGTATACTTGGACCCGGTTACCGCAGGGTTTCCACAACAGCCCGACGGTATTCCACATGGCTTTACAAAGCCATTTGCGAGAATTACCTCCCCTGTCATCCACAGTCATCCAATATGTAGACGATATCCTGCTAGCTTCAAACACGGAAGAACAGCATGAACAAGATTTACGAGCTTTGCTGGATCACCTTCGGCTGAAAGGACATAAAGCCAGCATCGACAAAGCACAGATATCCCAAGAAGAGGTTGTATACCTGGGACAAAAGATTTCACAAGGAAAGAGAGAACTTACCCAGGATAGAACTGCAGCCATTCGGGCTGCTAAAAAACCCACCACTATTCAGGAACTAAGATCCTTTTTGGGATTGTGTAACTTTAACAGAAATTGGATTGACTCCTTCACACAGCTTGCTCAGCCATTGAATGATATCTTAAAGGGGAAATGTGCCTCTAAAGAAGCCATCACCCTCACTAAGGAACAGCAAGAGGCCTTCCTGAGTTTGAAAAAGGCTTTGTGTTCGGCACCGGCTCTGGGAATCCCCGACAGTGGTAAGCCATCTACCCTGTTTGTCCATGAGAAAGAAGGATATATGACAGCTATACTGACACAAGAACATGGGGATCGGCAAAGACCTATTGGCTATTATTCGGCAAAACTGGATGCGGTAGCCCTCGGATGGGGAAGTTGCCTAAGGGCCATGGAAGCTACATGTCGAGCGGTAATGACCACTGCGGGTCTAGTCCTCGACCAAAAGCTGATTGTCAAGTGTCCCCACACCGTACATGCTTTGCTGTCTATGAATAGAATGTCTCAGGTGACAGCAGTTTTGGAAGCTCCTAATCTCCATATCGTCCGGGCCAGCCCGGTTAATCCCACAACTATGCTCCCGATGTCAGAATCGAGGGAGCAAGAGGGGGGAGAATGTGAAGAGCATGACTGCGTGGAGATTTTAAAAGAAACAGAAGAAGCAGCCTTAGCAGCAGAGGAGCCTCTGCACAACCCAGACCTCATCCTATTTACAGATAGTTCCTCCTTTGTTGACAATAGTACCAGAAAAGCAGGATGGGCAGTTACAACCTTATATGAGGTAGTGGCAAAAGGATGTTTACCCTCAGGAACGTCAGCATAACAGGCCGAGTTACGGGCCCTGTCAGAAGCATGTCGAATAGCAGAAGGACAGACAGCTAATGTCTACACAGATTCGCGTTATGCTTTTGGAGTCGCTCACGACTTTGGTCTGTTATGGCGGAAAAGAGGATTCCTCACTGCTGCTGGTACACCTATCCGAAATGGAAAAGAAGTCCGAGACTTACTGGAGTCCATACAATTACCTCAGGAAGTGTCCATCCTGAAGTGTAAGGCCCATACCAAGGAAAATACCACAGAAGCACAGGGAAATGCCCTAGCCGACCAGGCAGCTAAAGATGCCGCCTCACAGGGCGTTCCTCCTGAAGAACCAACACAGATGTGCAGATTGAAAGCACTCAGGACTCTGACACGAGACCTTCAAACAATGCAAGGCGAGTGCTCCCGAGAGGAAAAATGCACATGGATTGAGGCAGGAATTAAGCTATGCGAAGATGGTGTCTGGGGACAAAGAGTTACCGACAAGCCAGTCGCGCCACAAGCGCTTATGCCTTTTTTAGCCCAACAGATCCACTCGTGGGGACACTTGGCCTCACAACAGATGATGGCATGGTTCCAGAAAAGCTGGTGGGGTCGGGGATTTAAAAAACATGCCCAGCTGGTAGCAGACCGTTGTGTGGTCTGCCAGAAAAATAATTCTGGACCCATCACGGTAATGCCCCAACTGAGGCCCCCTGCCCCTGTCGGACCATTCCAGCATCTGCAGGTTGATTATATATCTCTTCCTTCATGCCAAGGATACACTAACATTCTTGTCATGGTCGACAGATTCTCTAGATGGGTAGAAGCTGTCCCAACTAAAAGAGCCACAGCCAATCACACTGCAAAGGTCTTGTGTAAGGATTACATTCCCCGATGGGGAGTCCCGAGTAGCATTGACTCAGATCAGGGAACACACTTCACAGGTGCTGTCTGCCAAGAAGTCTGTAGGTTACTGAACATTACGTGGGATTTACACTGTCCTTATCATCCACAATCAGGACAAGTAGAGCGAATGAATCGAACTCTGAAACAACGGCTTGCCAAATATCACCAAGAAGGAACACCATGGCTCCAGGCACTACCAATAGTGCTATGTAGCATTAGGGCAACCCCGAACAGAACTACAGGTCTGAGCCCATTTGAATTATAACAGGAAGACCCATGTCGCTGCCAGGAACTATCGATTTACGGAAAGCTGATGTTCACTTAATGAGTGACACTTTGTTATCATACTGTCAGAACTTAACCAATGCTATTAGTTCTGTTTCCCGACAGGTATCGGCAACTTGGGGTAATTCACCCGAAGGAGGACATGACATAGTCCTGGGAGTCTGGGTTTATGTGAAAAAGTTGCATAAAGAACCTTTGGGTGCCAAGTGGGAGGGACCTTATCAAGTGTTATTGACCACCCAGGCAGCTGTTAAAGTCCAAGGAAAGAAAGCCTGGATCCACGCCTCACACGTTAAACGAGCACCCGTAACTGAAGCTGAAATCTAATAAGGACAATTACTTTTTGCCAAAATGTATAAATTTACTGTATTACTGACTGTAGGTATTCTAGGCATTTGCCTACTTCTTACTAGCCGACCCTCTGCACCAAAGGGAAATAGTAGGGTAGCAAGGGAATTACATGTAAATACCTTTTTATATATGTCATACATTTATGCCAAACAAGGTAACATTTCTAGTTGTTGGGTGTGTGCGCATATTCCTATTCACTCAAAGGGAGGGATTCCCTTGAGGCCAGTTCCCTTGAATATCTCGGAAATGGCTGAGTGGATAATTAATCAAAACAAAACAGGCAATGCGTTTCAGGATACGGAAAACTGGGCACGTAAATGGAAGTCAGCAGGTTACAATCTGACTACCTTTGAAGGGGGGTACCAACCGTGCTACAATAATTCCAAACGGCCCCCATTTTTTGTTATCACTAATACAACGGGGATAGGAAGACCGGGGGAATCGGTCTGTCTGATTAGAAACATCAAAGGAGGCCAAAATATGGGGTATAGTAACTGCTCCCGGAATTATAATATAATCAAGCCACGGAACCGTCCAAACTGGGCCGATGTGGGAGTTCTTAACGTAACGGGGATTCTGAATAAAACAGATGGAAAAGCCTGGACAGGCCCCGGAGTGTTGCTGACAAAGAAACAGCTAACATTCATTGCCTATAATGGCACCTATTGGGTGTGTGGCCACAAGGCCTACCCTTGGCTGCCCCAGAATTGGACGGGATCCTGCTATTTAGCCTACATTGTGCCATATATGTATCATATAAAGTCACTGTCAGAACATCTACATCGTCCTAATAGAGCTATCATAGAAACAGAGAGGTTCTTTGCCATTCTGATCCCCAGGTATGGGACCGCCAAACTGGCAAGAGAATCCATTAACATGGCATCCGTTGTGGAACGAGTAGCCAATGATACCTCAGAGGCCCTAGTTAAAATCAATGCAGAAATGGTAGCAATCCGCACAGTAGCCCTACAGAATAGACTAGCCCTTGATTACATCCTGGCTGAAAAGGGAGGTACTTGCGCCCTACTCGGAACTGAGTGTTGCACATATATCCCAGATAGCTCCGAAGAAATTACCCACTTAGCGGAGCATATCCAAAAGGAGGTAGAAAAACTTAAGCAACCCCCATCATTCACTTTGTGGAGCAGAGCCACTGAATGGCTAGGTTCAATAGGAACTTCATTGGTGGAAGGTTTAATTCTATTTGTTGTAATTGTTTTACTTTTATATTGTTTGTTTATGTTGATTAAATGTTGTTGCGACCAGGTGGCTGTAGCTGCTGTCCCGCAGGTGAGACACCTCGCAGGTCCCAGCAGACCGTCTGTACGTGGCACAGGGGTATGTTATGCTTAAGGGAAGGTTGTTTACTGGTTGAATTAAGATATTGATTTGGATTAAATTGGAATGAGGTTAATTAACCTACCAAAACCAGACTTCCATTGTGGCCACGATGGAATTCGGGTTGATGTAAATTTGTGTGGAAGCTACTAGTCCAGATATGTGGTAAAACACATCAACAAATTTTAGAAGGAAACTCTATTAACATGTATGAAATTATTTTGTAGAATGTTTAACCAGTGATATCTGATGTTTTATGATTCAGTTTGTGAAAGAATCAAAGGGGGGATTGATAGAGAATTCAAACAGGCTGCAGACAGGCTGCAAAGTTGAGAAAACACAGACTCCATGTCTACGTGCTAGTGAACACATTGCATTAAGTCATCAATCACACTTGACATTTCAGGACCTTTGGCAGCGAGCCAATTCGGGGTTAACAATATATCAATTGAGCCAATGTCAAAGGAGGCGAGTTCTGTAAATTGATCCAGTATAAGAACAGCCATGTTTTACCATGTGTTCTCAGAAGGACAAAGGAACTGGCAATCAGCCAAAAGCTTGTATGCTGCTGTTGGAATAAAGTTCCGTTAAACCTACAACCGGAGTTCGCATTTCATTGAAAATTAAGAGATCTAACAGGTGGAATGCATCTTAGGTTGCTGAGAGAAGCTAGGGTGGAGATAGAAGCAGCTCTGAACACAATCTCTCAATCCTCCTTGGATAAGGGAGTGGTGCCAAAGGACTGGAAAACTGCAAAAGTTACACCCCTTTTCAAAAAAGGGGAGAGGGGTAAACCAGGTAAATATACAGGCCAATCAATCTAACACCAGTGGTGAGAAAACTACCAGAGACCATTGTCAAGGACAAAATTAATTCTCACTTGTAGAAGCATGGGTTAAATAAGGGATAGCCTGCATGGATTTGTTAAACGCAAGTCATGTCTGACTAACCTGATTGAGTTCTTTGATGAAATAAAAGAGAGAGTTGATGAAGATAGTGTAGATGTTGTGTATATATAGACTTTCAAAAGGCATTTGATAAAGTACCGCATAACAGACTTATTAGGAAAAATGAAGCATATGTTATTAAAGGGACAGTGGTAACTTGGGTAGTAAATTGGCCAAGGGATAGGAGCAGAGAGTAGTGGTGAATGGATGTTTTTGTGACTGGAGAGAAGGGTGCAGTGAGGTCTCCCAGGGGTGGGCATTAGGGCCATTGCTTTTCTTCTTGTGTATCAATGACCTGGACTTGGGTACAGGGAGTACAATTTCAAAGTTTGCAGATGATACAACACTAGGCAATGTAGTCAATAGTGAGCAGGATAGTAGCAGACAGCAGGAGGACATCGACAGACTGGTGAAATGGGCAGACACGTGGCAATTTAATGCGGGTAAGTGTGAAGCGATGGACTTTGGGAGGAACAACATGGAGAGGCAGTATAATCGAAATGGTTCTATTCTGAGGGGGGTGAAAGAACAGAGGAACTCAGGAGTGCATATTCTCAAATCTTTGAAGGTGGCAGGGCATATTGAGAAGGCAGTTAAGAAAGCGTAGGGGATACTTGGGTTTGTAAACAGGGGCATTGAATACAAAAACAAGGAAGTCATGCTAAACCTTTACAAATCTCTCATTAGGCCCCAGCTAACGTATTGTGTTCAACTCTGGGCGCCACACTTTAGGAAGGAGAGGGTAGAGAAGGTTTACCAGGATGATACCAGGGATGAGGAAGTTCAGTTTTGTGGAGAGATTGGAGAAGCTGGGATTGTTCTCCTCAAGGCAGAGAAAGGTTAAGGGGAGACCTAATAGAGGTATTTAAAATGAAGGGTTTTGATAGAGCCAGTAGGGAGAAATTGTTTCCTCTAGCAAGTGGGTCAGTAACCAGTAGTCATAGATTAAATTAATTTACAAAAGAACTAGAGGGGAAATGAGGAGAAATGTCGTCACATTGGTTGCTGAGATCTGGAACACACTACCTCAAAGTATGATGGAATCAGATTCCACAGCAACTTTCAAAAGGCAATAGGACATGTACCTGAAGAGGACTAATGTGCAGGATTATGGGAAAAAAGCTGCGGTGTGGGACTAATGGGACAGCTCTTTCAAAGAGCCGGCACAGGCACGACGGGCCGAATGGTCTCCTTCTGTGCTGCAGGATCCTATTGGTTGTGAAGCGCTTTGGGGCGTCCTGAGGTCATGAAAGGCGCTATATAAATGCAAGTCTTTCTTTGCTTTCTGACCTTCTCTCTCTGCCTTGTTCTCACTGATTCTAATCCTCAACTTATTTCTACATCATAACAATACCCTCACCTTAAAATTTAAATCGGTGCTCTTTTCAATCCCCCCGCCCCATCCTCTCCCGAAGGCAGTGGCTCCTCCTGAGCTATGGGTCCACAGGTGATGGCACCTCACCCAAGCTCAGACTATGGAGCTATGATAGAATATTGAAATCAGTCACGTGAAGAACCATTACTTCTCGGAGGGTGCCAGCATAAGGATCATTGTGCGCTATGATCGAGCTGTACATGCACAGTCACTTACTGATTTTGCTTGCTCCCTCGCCCAAGGGTTGTTGGATAGCGACCTGGTGCAGGAAGGGCCTGTTCTCGTTCAGTGAAACCCCAGATGCAGCTGAGAAGTAAGAAAATCCTAGCCCGGGCCACTGCGACTTTATATAGCGCCTTTAACGTAGTGAAACATCCCAAGGTGCTTCACAGGAGTATTGTGAGATAAAAAATTTGACACCGAGCCGCAGAAGGAGAAATTAGCGCAGGTGACCAAAAGCTTGGTCAAAGAGGTAGGTTTTAAGGAGCGTCTTGAGAGAGGAAAGAGAGGTGGAGAGGTTTAGGGAGGGAGTTCCAGAGCTTGGGGCCCAGGCAACAGAAGGCACGGCCACCAATGGTTGAGCGATTATAATCAGGGATGCTCAGGAGGGCAGAATTAGAGGAGCACAGACATCTCGGGGAGTTGTGGGCCTGGAGTAGATTACTGAGATAGGGAGGGGCGAGGGATTTGGAAATAAGGATGAGAATTTTGAAATCGAGGCGTTGCTTAACCGGGGGCCAATGTAGGTCAGCGAGCACAGGGGTGATGGGTGAGCGGGACTTGGTGCGAGTTAGGACACGGGCAGCCGAGATTTGGATCACCTCCAGTTTACAAAGGGTAGAATGTGGGAGGCCAGCCAGGAGTGCGTTGGAATAGTCAAGTCTAGAGGTAACAAAGGCATGGATGAGGGTTTCCGCAGTGGATAAACTGAGGCAAGGGCGGAGACGGGCGATGTTACATAGGTGGAAATAGGCGGTGTTAGTTATGCTGTGGATATTTGGTCGAAAGCTCATTTCAGGGTCAAATATGACACCAAGGTTGCGAACAGTCTGGTTCAGCCTCAGACAGAAGTTGGGGAGAGGGATGGAGTCAGTGTCTAGGGAACAGAGTTTGTGACGGGGACCGAAAACAATGTCTTCGGTCTTCCCAATATTCAATTGGAGAAAATTTCTGCTGATCCAGAACTGGATGTCGGACAAGCAGTCTGACGATTTAGAGACCGTGGAGGGGTTGAGAGAAGTGGTGGTGAGGTAGAGCTGGGTGTCATCAGCGTACATGTGGAAACTGATGCTGTGTTTTCGGATGATGTCACCAAGGGGCAACATGTAGATGAGAAATAGGAGGGGGCCAAGGATAGATCCTTGGGGGACACCAGAGGTAACGATGCGGGAGTGGGAAGAGAAGCCGTTGCAGGTGATTCTCAGACTATGATTAGATGGATAAGAATGGGACCAGGCGAGTGCAGTCCCACCCAGCTGGACGATGGTGGAGAGGCGTTGGAGGAGGATGGAGTGGTCAGCCGTGTGAAAGGCTGCAGACAGGTCGAGAAGGACGGAGAGGGATAGTTTGTCACAGTCACAGTCACAAAGGATGTCATTTGTGACTTTGATGAGAACCGTTTCTGTGCTGTGGCAGGGGCGGAAACCGGATTGGAGGGATTCAAACATGGAATTCCGGGAAAGATGGGCACGGATTTGGGAGGTGACAACACGTTCAAGGACATTGGAGAGGAAAGGGAGGTTGGAGATGGGGCGGTAGTTTGCAAGGACGGAGGGGTCGAGGGATGGTTTTTTGAGGAGAGGGATGATGACGGCAGATTTGAGGAAGAGAGGGACAGTACCTGAGGAGAGAGAACCGTTAACAATGTTGGCTAACATGGTGGCCAGAAAAGGAAGTTGTGTGATCAGCAGTTTGGTGGGAATAGGGTCGAGGGAGCAGGAAATGGGTCTCATGGACAGGATGAGCTCAGCGAGGGTATGAGGAGAGATCGGAGAGAAACTGGAGATGTGACGTCAGGGCTAGGGCAGGGGGGGTCCTTAGAGGATGTTTGGCTCGGCGGGCTAGGGGAAGGAAGAGAAGAGGCAGCCGAACGGATGGTCTCAATCTTCAAGACAAAGAAGTCCATGAGCTCCTCACACTTATTGTCGGAGGTGAGGGTGGAGACAGGGGAGAGGGGTTTAAAAAGATGGTTAGCAGTGGAGAATAGAAGCCGGAGTTTATATTTACATTCCAGAATGATTCTGGAACAGTGAGCGGTTTTAGTAGATGAGAGCAGGACCCGATAGTTCTTTGTGTGGTCCAGCCAGATCTGGTGGTGAATGGCTCAACCAGTTGTCCGCTATAACCCTTCAAGTCTGTCCCTTGGACTTAAGGGAGCGAAGATCAGGGCTGTACCAGGGGAACGGCCAGGGTGAGAGAGAGTAATTGTTTTAACAGGGACTAGGGCATCAAAGGTGGTGGTGAGGGTGTGATTGAGCAGATCGGTAGCTGCAGAAATATCCTGGTGAATGGAGGGCCAAAGGATGGACAGTTGGGAGTTCATAAGTGCAGTTGTAAGAGAGTCGGGAGAGAGTTTTTTTCCAGGGACGGACACAGAAGGAGGTCGGGTTAGGGGGGCGGGGAGCGTGGGTGGAAAGGGGATGTGGGTGGAGAGCGATTCGAGGAAGTGGTCAGAGATGGCCTTATCTGCGATTGACACGATGGGAGTAGCGAGGCCACGAGAGACGGCAAGGTCGAGGGGCTGACCGTGAATATGGGTTGGTGAGTTTACATGGAGGGAGAGATAGGAGGCTAGTGGACTCAGGGGAGCCGAGAGCATGATGAATTGAGATGAAGGTTGAAATCACCGAGGATGAGAAGTCGTTCGGTGCAGAGGCTGAGGGAGGAAAGCAGTGAAGATATCTCGGTGATAACATTGTTATGCTACTTGGGTGGGCAGTCGAGAAGGAGAATTTTAAATGAGAGGTGAGAGGGGTGGAACAGGGTGTGATGCTGAAAGGAGGAGAACGTGCTGGAGGACTAGGGGGACAGACCAAGGTGTGGTTTGCTGATGAGAGCCACACTGCCACCACGGTGGTCTGAGTGGGGCAAGTGGTGAAAGGTATAGCCGGGCGGGGAGGCTTCATTTAAGGGCAAAGTGTCATCGCCCCTCAGCCAGGTTTCTGACAGGGCCAATCATCCACAATAAGCTCATGGATGGCAAGGGCCTTGTTCGCAAGCTAACGGACGTTCAGGAGGGAGATGCAGAGAGGGTCGGTGATGGCTGCCCCACTGCCAGCGTCCACAGGGAGGGGCGAGTTGTACGGGGAGGAGATCGGCGAGATTAGCCCCCAGTGGGCGCGCTGGGCGGGAAGGTCGGTGAGAGAGTAGGATGGGACAGTTGGGGTTACTGCTTGTAAGGAGGCAGCGACGAGTGCCTCAATGGGCCCTTCGTAGGATGCCAAGAGAGGCACAGAGGGAAGCTGTAAGCTTATCTAGGAGGGAGTCAAGCCTGGGATAGCAGCAGGAGGAAGGTCGAAGAGTAATGAAGGATTGGGGTAGGGATTTGGGAGGGCAGAGTATCCGAGAGAGGAGAGATGAAAGGAGGCATGACGACAGGAGAGAAGGGGCAGGGAGGGAGAGAGAGAAAAGGAAAGAGGGAGAAAAGTGGAAAAGTATTGAATGGCTCGGGTCGGGAGTGGCAGCCACAATGCACACGCGAATGGACAGGGGAAAAGCTCGGGTTACAGAGGCCTGTTTAAATGTAGAACATACAATATTAATGGGTCGGAAAAGAGCAGTTGGTCCATCAAGCCCACCCCACACCTCAAGCTGGCTGGAGCATTTCAACTCGACACTTCCTACATAAGCCCTGCCCCGCTCGCAGCCAAGAGGTGTACAAGAGTAGCTGGAGAATCATTTTCCCTCTACCAGGCAGAGAAGCTCCTGGGCCACTGAATATGGAGAGTCAAGACCAAGTATAGCCTTCAAATAAAGCAAGGTTCATGGGAAGGGATAATTGGACCAGGACGTGCGAACAGCCATAGTGATTTACAGCCAATGAAGTACTTTTTTTTTTTAAAGTGTAGGGTCTGTTGTAATGTAGTAAACGCAGCAGCCAATTTGTGCACAGCAAGCTCCCACAAACAGCAACGTGATCATGTTTTTTTAGCAATGTTGATTGAGGGATAAATATTGGCCAGGATACCGGGGAGAACTCCCCTGCTCTTCTTTGAAATAGTGCCATGGGATCTTTTATGTCTACCTGAGAGAGAAGACTAAGCCTTGTCTGAAAGACGGCACCTCCAACAGTGCTGCGTTGCCTCAGCACTGCACTGGCGTGTCAGCCTAGATTTATGTGCTTCAAGTCTCTGGAGTCTGACTCCGAGGCGAGGGTGCTGCCCACTGAGCCACGGCAAAGAGAGAAGCAAATTCCATGTCACTGGCATTCACCAATGATATAATCATGCCAGACGGTATAAAACTTTCCATCAATGATGGCCAGCAAAAAGAAACGTTTCACACAAGCCTGAAGTTCATTGCCACCACTGCAATTCACTACTCAGTTGCTTCAATGTGCACTCACTCAACTTCACATTTAGAGCTGGGAAATGGATCTTTGGGGTACAACTACATAGCAGCTAACTGGAGACTGGTAGCTGCTGTTCAGTTTTGAGCCAGGCAACCCCACATTTACAATTCTTAATTCCTGCCTGGCTCCAACTGTGGCAGTCTTCCCCAAGAGAGAGCTGTGCATTGCTCGACTACAGGCATGGGCAGAGCGCTGTTCTGACAGTTAAATGTGCACGTTTATTTAGAAAGCAGAGAGAATGGAAAGGACTTGCATTTCTATAGCACCTTTCATGACCTCAGGACGTCCCAAAGCGCTTTACAGACAATGAAGTACTTTTGGAGTGTAGTCACTGCTGTAATGTAGGAAACACGGCAGCCAATTTGCGCACAGCAAGCTCCCACAGACAGCAATGTGATAATGACCAGATAATCTGTTTTTTTGTTGTGTTGATTGAGGGATAAATAGTGGCCCCAGGACACCAGGGATATAACTCCCCTGCTCTTCTTCGAAATAGTGCCGTTGGATTTTTAACGTCCACCTGAGAGAGCAGACGGGGCCTCGGTTTAACGTCTCATCCGAAAGACGGCACCTCCAACAGTGCAGCGCTCCCTCAGCACTGCACTGGGAGTGTCAGTCTGGATTTATGTGCTCAAGACCCTGGAATGGGACTTGAACCCACAACCTTCTGACCCAGAGGCGAGTGGGCCACCCACTGAGCCACAGCTGACACGGACACGTGTTGCAATGTACAAAACGCGACAGCCATTTTGACCCCCCCCCCCCAACAAGGACTTGCATTTCTGTAGCATCTTTGACGACCGCCGGACATCCCAAAGCGATTTACAGCCAGTGATGTACTTTTTGAAGAGTGGTCACTGTTGTAATGTGCGGAACGCGGCAGCCAATTTGGGCACAGCAAGCTCCCACAGACAATAATGTAATAATGACCCAGATAATCTGTTTTAAATGTTGATTGAGCGATAAATATTGGCCAGGACACCAGAAGGAAAGGAGAAGTAGGATGAACGGGGACTTGATCGAGCAGAAAAAGGCTGGCCCACGCCGAAACCGGAAGGTTGCTCGGGCGCGACTGCACAATTTCGAGAGCTGACGTTTTAGGAGCAACCCGGGCTTGCGGATGCAAAAGCATTTCCTGGCAGATGTTCTTGGTACAAAGTCATGTTGGATAAATAAACAGCCCAACTTTTCCTGTGTCTCTGGCTGGAGGAGGACGTGTGCAGGCAGGAGAAAAACAAATCTAAAAAATGAGTGGAATCCAGAGTTTAAAAGCACCTTGCAATTGCTGACTCAGCAGTGGTGGATATATAGGAGTATGGCAGAGGCAGCGACGGAGGAGATCCAGCTCGACTGAAGAAAGAGCCACAAGACAAATCTTGAAATGAATCTCCTCACTGAATCCCTTCAATGGCCACGAGCTTATTCTCACATGAAGAAACCACAATTCGGCATGTTCCCTGACAGCTTACTTTCTAAAAACACTGCAGTGTGGAACAGCTATAAGGACCAGGAGCTCCAAGGTTCAATCTGTGTCGCTAGCTGATCTTAACAACGTGTATTTATATAGCGTCTTTAACGTAGTGAAACGTCCCAAGGCGATTCACAGGAGTATTATGCGATAAAAATTTGACACCGAGCTACATAAATAGAAATTGGGGCAGGTGACCAAAAGCTCGGTCAAAGGGGTAGGTTTTAGGGAGCGTCTTGAAGGAGGAGAGAGAGGCGAGAGGCGGAAAGGTTCAGGGAGGGAGTTCCCGAGCTTGGGGCCTCGGCAAGAGAAGGCACGGCCACCGATGGTGGAGCGATTATCATCCGGGATGCTCAGGAGGGCAGAATTAGAGGAGCGCAGACATCTCGGGGGGTTGTGGGGCTGGAGGAGATTACAGAGATAGGGAGGGGCAAGGCCATGGAGGGATTTGTAAACAAGGATGAGAATTTTGAAATCGAGGCGTTGCTGAATCGGAAGCCAATGTAGGTCAGCGAGCAACAAGGGTGATGGGTGAGCGGGACTGGGTGTAAGTTAGGACACGGGCTGCCGAGTTTTAGATGAGCTCTGGTTTATATTTGAAGGATAAATATTTGAAGGGGAAAAATTTGTAGGGCTACGGGAAAGATCAGGGGAGTGGGACTAATTGGATCGCTCTTCGCAAGAGCCGGCATAGGCATGATGGGCCGAATGGCCTCCTCTGGTGCTGTATCATTCTATGATTCTATGAACAAAGGAAATGGAGTAAATCAGGCAGTTAGTTGCTGTGATAAAGGCACAGTTATAGAAAGACTTGCATTTATATAGCGCCTTTCATGACCACCGGACGTTTCAAAGCACTTTACAGCCAATGAAGTACTTTTGGAGTGTAGTCACTGTTGTAATGTGGGAAACGCAGCAGCCAATTTGCACACAGCAAGCTCCCACAAACAGCAATGTGATAATGACCAGATAATCTGTTTTAGCGATGTTGATTGAGGGTTAAATATTGGCCCCAGGACACCGGGGAGGACTCACCTGCTCTGTTCTTGAAATAGTGCCGTGGGATCTTATAGGCAATAGCTTGTGTAGAAAGATGAGCTAGAAGGGTTAAGTACCCTGCTTCATCTGCAGTGATCGACCCAATTAGTTGCCAGAGACACAATGAGCTGGCTGTCCAAGATGTGACACGGTTATGGTATGACACAAATTTGTGCACCTGAACTCCAAAGAGCATTGCCAATCATTGGGCCAAGATGTCAAGCAGAGCCCAATAGGAAGGCTGGAATATCGACGGGCACGTGAAACGTGAGCTGCTATTGGACAAGCGGAGAGAAACTGGCAGAAGCCCGCCGTGAGCTTGCCTTGCTGCCCTCCCTGGGGAATTGTTGCATTAATCACAGGGGGGACAATTAGAAACTACTTTACCAATTGTTTCCATGTTAGTGACATCGGAGCTCCTACAAACATCTCAGATTTATTTTACTTCTCATTTTCTGTCACTTTTGCACATCTGGAGTTATTTTGGTTGAAACTTTTCACACGGATGAACCACTTCATGACTCAACTAAATGTAATCGATCTGGATGGCAGTCAGGCACTATATACCCATATTGCCCTCGGAAAGGGTGGAGACGTGGGTCAGGGCATTTAAAAATCAGTTCACCCGCAGACGGTGACATTTCAAAATGACAGGATGTCTGCTGAAGCAGGCTTTTAATATATACACAGCACATATATACACATGTAGTCATTTAAGACATCCAGTCGCAGTCGTTTTGCCTACAAGTACAAATCAAAAAAATTATGGTTAAAGGGCAAGGAATCCCCGAGAATGCTTACTGTTCAAATTCCCCACTGCTATCCCTCGACCACATCATCGCGTGGCCTCTCCACCACCAAGGCCTCGATCACCAATTATCTCTCAGCACTCCATCTTCCTTACCACCCACATTCCCCCCATTGTCACTCGCCACCCACGAGGGGGAAAAAACTCGCCCTAAGCTCCCTCACAATTTCCCAACTCCCTTTCCTCTGGCCCTCCACTTATCACAGCCCCTCCGATGCGCGATGCTGCTTGAATCTGGACCTTCTGTTGCTGCCACATCGAATCAGACACAAGCACGGATTGTGGGACTCCAACCCGTTGGCATGGAATAAATATTAGGGGATATCAAGGGATATGGGGATTGGGCAGGAAAGTGGAGTTGAGGTCGAAGATCAGCCATGATCTTATTGAATGGCGGAGCAGGCTCGAGGGGTCGCATGGCCTACTCCTGCTCCTATTTCTTATGTTCTTATGTTTTAAAGGATGAGTCGGAGACAGGTTTTCCAACATGTTGCAGCAAGTCAGTTATAGCACAGAAACCGGTGGCAGGTCTGATAAAAACGTTACACTGCTAGACTCCCAAGAGTTTTATAATACTGGATTTTAACATTTTAAATTCAAATGCATCAATTGAGGTTTGAGTGAATAATTCTTTCTATTTTGTTTTCCCCTCAAGTCACTTGACTGCTTGCTGAGGTATGGTTCCATGGGTGGAGGTCACCCAAATTTGGGGGCTATTTTATCACAGGGTCATCACAGGCAATGTGCCCCTCGGAGGACAGACGCACCAACATCAGCGTCCTCGTCCAGGCTAACATCCCCAGCATTGAAGCACTGACCACACTCGATCAGTTCCGCTGTGTAGGCCACATCCTTCATAAGAACACAACATAAGAATTAGGAACAGGAGTAGGCCATCTAGCCCCTCGAGCCTGCTCCGCCATTCAAAAAGATCATGGCTGATCTGGCCGTGGACTCAGCTCCACTTACCCGCCCGCTCCCCATCACCCTTAATTCCCTTATTGGTTAAAAATCTATCTATCTGTGATTTGAATACATTCAATGAGCTAGCCTCAACTGCTTCCGTGGGCAGAGAATTCCACAGATTGACAACCCTCTGGGAGAAGAAATTCCTTCTCAACTCTGTTTTAAATTGGCTCCCCCCGTATTTTGAGGCTGTGCCCCCTAGTTCTAGTCTCCCCGACCAGTGGAAACAACCGCTCAGCCTCTATCTTGTCTATCCCTTTCATTATTTTAAGTGTTTCTATAAGATCACCCCTCATCCTTCTGAACTCCAACGAGTAAAGACCCAGTCTACTCAATCTATCATCATAAGATAACCCCCTCATCTCCGGAATCAGCCTAGTGAATAGTCTCTGTACCCCCTCCAAAGCTAGTATATCCTTCCTTAACTAAAGTGACCAAAACTGCACGCAGTACTCCAGGTGCGGCCTTACCAATACCCTGTACAGTTGCAGAAGGACTTCCCTGCTTTTGTACTCCATCCCTCTCGCAATGAAGGCCAACATTCCATTCGCCTTCCTGATTACCTGCTGCACCTGCAAACTAACTTTTTGGGATTCATGCTGAAAACGCCCGATCTCGTCTGATCTCGGAAGCTAAGCACAGTCAGGCCTGGTTAGTACTTGGATGGGAGACTGCCTGGGAATACCAGGTGCAGTAGGCCACTCAAAAGAGTTTCATGCACAAGGACCCCCAGGTCCCTCTGCACCGCAGCATGTTGTAATTTCTCCCCATTCAAATAATATTCCCTTTTACTGTTTTTTTTTTCCCCCAAAGTGGATGACCTCACATTTTCCGACATTGTATTCCATCTGCCAAACCTTAGCCCATTCGTTGAACCTATCTAAATCTCTTTGCAGCCTCTCTGTGTCCTCTACACAACCCGCTTTCCCACTAATCTTTGTGTCATCTGCAAATTTTGTTACACTACACTCTGTCCCCTCTTCCAGGTCATCTTTGTATATTGTAAACAGTTGTGGTCCCAGTACCGATCCCGGTGGCAAACCACTAACCACCGATTTCCATCGGAAAAGGACCCATTTATCCCGACTCTCTGCTTTCTGTTAGCCAGCCAATTCTCGATCCATGCTAATACATTTCCTCTGACTCCGTGTACCTTTATCTTCTGCAGTAACCTTTTGTGTGGCACCTTATCGAATGCCTTTTGGAAATCTAAATACACCACATCCATCGGTACACCTCTATCCACCCTCATTATACCCTCAAAGAATTCCAGTAAATTAGTTAAACATGATACCCCTTCACGAATCCATGTTGCGTCTGCTTGATTGCACTATTCCTATCTCGATGTCCCACTATTTCTTCCTTAATGATAGCTTCAAGCATTTTCCCCACTACAGATGTTAAACTAACCGGCCTATAGTTACCTGCCTTTTGTCTGCCCCCCTTTTTAAACACAGGCGTTACATTAGCTGCTTTCCAATCCGCTGGTACCTCCCCAGAGTCCAGAGAATTTTGGTAGATTATAACGAATGCATCTGCTATAACTTCCGCCATCTCTTTTAATACCCTGGGATGCATTTCATCAGGACCAGGGGACTTGTCTACCTTGAGTCCCATTAGCCTGTCCAGCACTACCTCCCGAGTGATAGTGATTATCTCAAGGTCCTCCCTTCCCACATTCCCGTGACCAGCAATTTTTGGCATGGTTTTTGTGTCTTCCACTGTGAAGACCGAAGCAAAATAATTGTTTACGGTCTCAGCCATTTCCACATTTCCCATTATTAAATCCCCCTTCTCATCTTCTAAGGGACCAACATTTACTTTAATCACTCTTTTCCATTTTATATATCAGTAAAAGCTTTTACTATCTGTTTTTATGTTTTGCGCAAGTTTACTTTCGTAATCTATCTTTCCTTTCTTTATTGCTTTCTTAGTCATTCTTTGCTGTAATTTAAAATTTTCCCAATCTTCTAGTTTCCCACTAACCTTGGCCACCTTATGCGCATTGGTTTTTAATTTGATACTCTCCTTTATTTCCTTGGTTATCCACGGCTGGTTGTCCCTTCTCTTACTGCCCTTCTTTTTCACTGGAATATATTTTTGTTGAGCACTATGAAAGAGCTCCTTAAAAGTCCTCCACTGTTCCTCAATTGTGCCACCGTTTAGTCTGTGTTCCCAGTCTACTTTAGCCAACTCTGCCCTCATCCCACTGTAGTCCCCTTTGTTTAAGCATAGCATGCTCGTTTGAGACACTACTTCCTCACCCTCAATCTGTATTACAAATTCAACCATACTGTGATCACTCATTCTGAGAGGATCTTTTACGAGGAGATCGTTTATTATTCCTGTCTCATTACACAGGACCAGATCTAAGATAGCTTGCTCCCTTGTAGGTTCTGTAACATACTGTTCTAAGAAACAATCCCGCATGCATTCTATGAATTCCTCCTCAAGGCTACCCCGTGCGATTTGATCAATCGATATGTAGGTTAAAATCCCCCATGATTACTGCCGTTCCTTTTTCACATGGTTCCATTATTCCCTTGATTATTGTCCGCCCCACTGTGAAGCTATTATTTGGGGGCCTATAAACTATGCCCACCAGTGACTTTTCCCCCTATCTCTAATCTCCACCCACAATGATTCAACATTTTGTTCATTAGAGCCAATATCATCTCTCAACTGCCCTGATATCATCCTTTATTAACAGAGCTACCCCACCTCCTTTCCCTTCTTGTCTATCTTTCCGAATTGTCAGATACCCCTGTATGTTTAACTCCCAGTCTTGGCCACCCTGCAACCACGTTTCTGTAATGGCCACCAAATCATACTCATTTGTAATTTGTGCCGTCAACTCATTTACTTTATTTCGAATGCTGCGTGCGTTTAGGTGGTGTTTTAATACTAGTTTTTAAACCATGATTTTTAGTTTTGACCCCTCCTGCAGCCCCTTTATATTCATACATATTGTCCCTTCCTATCACCTTGTGGTTTATACTTATCCCAGTGCTACTCTGCTCTGTTGCCTCCTGCCTTTTGCATTCTTTCTTGAGGTCCTGTTCATCTGCACTCTCACCCATTCTAACTAGCTCAGAGCCCTCTCCTGGGTTCCGAATACTCCTCGCATTGAGGCACCGAGCTTTCAGGCTTGCCTTTTTATTACACTTTGACCCTTTAGAATTTTGCTGTACAGTGGCCCTTTTTGTTTTTTGCCTTGGGTTTCTCTGCCCTCCACTTTTACTCATCTCCTTTCTGTCTTTCGCTTTTGTCTCCATTTTGTGTCCCTCTGTCTCCCTTCATTGGTTCCCATCCCCCTGCCATATTAGTTTAACTCCTCCCCAACAGCACTAGCAAACACTCCCCCTAGGACATTGGTTCCGGTCCTGCCCAGGTGCAGACCATCCGGTTTGTACTGGTCCCACCTCCCCCAGAAGCGGTTCCAATGCCCCAGGAATTTGAATCCCTCCCTGCTGCACCACTGCTCAAGCCACGTATTCATCCAAGCATGTCAGACATGAGACTCCCAAAGCAAGTGCTCTACTCGGAGCTCCTTCACAGCAAGCGAGCCCCAGGTGGGCAGAGGAAACGTTACAGGGACACCCTCAAAGCCTCCCTGATAAAGTGCAACATCCCCACTGACACCTGGGAGTCCCTGGCCAAAGACCGCCCTAAGTGGAGGAAGTGCATCCGGGAGGGCGCTGAGCACCTCGAGTCTCAACGCCGAGAGCATGCAGAAATCAAGCGCAGGCAGCGGAAAGAGTGTGCGGCAAACCAGTCCCACCCACCCTAACCTTCAACCACTGTCTGTCCCACCTGTGACAAAGTCTGTGGCTCTCACATTGGACTGTTCAGCCACCAAAGAACTCACTTCAGGAGTGGAAGGAAGTCTTCCTCGATTCCGAGGGACTGCCTATGATGATGATGCACATTGACCGTGTCCTAACTCGCACCAAATCCCGCTCACCCATCACCCCTGTGCTCGCTGCCCGTGTCCTAACTCGCACCCAGTCCTGCTCACCCATCACCCCTGTGCTCGCTGCCTGTGTCCTAACTCGCACCAAGTCCCGCTCACCCATCACCCCCTGTGCTCGCTGACCGACATTGGCTTCCGGTTAAGCAACGCCTTGATTTCAAAATTCTCATCCTTGATTACAAATCTCTCCATGCCCTTCCCTATCTCTGTAATCTCCTCCAGCCCCACAACACCCCGCTGCGAGATGTCTACGCTCCTCTAATTCTGCTCTCCTGAGCATCCCTGATTATAATCGCTCAACCATTGGTGGCCGTACCTTCTGTTGCCTGGGCCCCAAGCTCTGGAACTCCCTCCCTCCCTAAACCTCTCTACCTCTTTCCTCCTTCAAGACGCTCCTTAAAACCTACCTCTTTGACCAAGCTTTTGGTCACCTGCCCTAATTTCTATTTATGTGGCTCGGTGTCAGATTTTTTATCTCAACACTCCTGTGAAGCACCTTGGGACGTTTCACTATGTTAAAGGCGCTATTATAAATACAAGTTGTTGTTGTATGCTCAACTACTCAAGAAAGTTTCTTGAACAATGATTTCTACTTGCAACTAATAGGATCTCTTAATTTATCAGTAGATATTTAATGTTCAAATATTTAATTTGGAAAAAGATAAATTTTCCCTTCGAAAGGCTTGCATTTATATGGCACCTTTCATAACCTCCCAAAGCACTTTACAGCCAATGAAGTACTTTTTTTTGGTGTAGTCACTGTTGTAATGTAGGAATCACAGCAGCCAATTTGCGCACAGCAAGCTCCCACAAACAGCAATGTAATAATAACCAGATAATCTGTTTTAGTGATGTTGATTGAGGGATAAATACTGGCCAGGAACTCCCAACATCTCGACAAAATAGTGATACGAGAGCTTTTGCGTCCACCTGCGGGGGCACATGGAGCCTTGGTTAAATGCCTCATCTGAAAGACGGCATCTCCGACAGTGCGGCGCTCCCTGAGCACTGCACTGGGAGCATCAGCCTGGGTTTTTGTGCTCAAGATTCTGCAGTGGGACTTGAACCCACAAATCACTGACTCCGAGGCGAGGGTGCTGCCCACTGAGCCGCCACTGACTCCTACAGTATTCGGTACCAGCGAGCATGGCGTAGAAATTGAATTTGACGCAAAATCCAGATGCGCACGGGTCCTGATCAGTCATATTGCACTCCAGGTGATACTGTAGACCGATCCTTTTATCATGCATCAACGCATAGCTAATATTTCTCCCATTAGCATACCCAATGCATGGCGGAGGCAATCATAGTGCCATTGCGACTGGGGTTTAATGAATCCTCATTGAGGCCTGGGCTAGGAACAAATCAAGCGACTACCCAGGCACCACAATTTACAATTATCCAGCAACTTTCTGGATGAACAGTTTAACTGAAAGCAAGCACGCACAAGCGTTGATTGGTAACATACATTTCAACTTTATTCACGAGTTTTGGAAATGTGTTTTACCGAGTCACTGATAGTCCACACAACATCACACACAGCAAGCAACACATTTCTGGTAGTTACTTACAGTAAAACATTTTATTTCCACTTTTCTTCCAAGTTTAAAGTCAAATGTCCCAGCCAATACCAAGCACTGGGGGACTGGGAGGTGAATACTGGAATCTCCCCAATACCCTGGAATCAAATCCACCCTGAACTTTTCTACAGTGGCCCAGTACCCATAGATACAAGTGACTCTTCAATTCTCTGCTGGGAGTCAAGACCTGACATTGTCTATGTAGCACTGCAAACTGTGGTACCTACCCACAGGATCCACATTTCTGTTGGATTCTTCTCTGCCCGCACCCCTCCCCCTCAAAAAAGGGGATAGATAACAAATCTAGTCGTCCCCCAGGTGGCCTAGTAGGTAAATGCATCACTTCTTGCAATGCTAAGCCATACAAAGTAGAACGTGTCAGATTCTATTCCTGGTCCGTGCTGAGCTAGCTATTCTCATCCAAGGCAGCTGTAGGGGTGCTGCAAGTAGAGTCAACTCCCCAAGCTGGGGATAGGAACATCAGCCCGGGGTCCCACTCCCCATCTCTAACCAGTGACACCTGCTGGAAGCATGCCTGTCTGGACATCAGGAGCAGACAGAATTGGGCCAGGCTGTGATGCCCTCGGTGGTCAAAATAGTCTACCGACAATCAATGTCAAAGCTCCTATGTACACAACGGCTACTTAAGCAAGGTATTGGTGGGTGCCTGAAGAACTGCACGCCAGCAAGGAACCAAAGCCTTCGGAGAAGGAGAAAGATGACAAAGAAAAGTGAAACCGATGAGTGTTTCCGGTTTGCTTAACTCATACTGAGATGGTGAATACTGTTCGCCTTTGAAAATCATATTTAAAGGAGTCCATTTTAACCACCCCCCTCATAATCTCCCAAAAATATTTTTTGTAAATATTCCCAAACACAATAGTCTGAACTTTACCACAGAATATTTTATTCTGACTGCATTTAACAGTTCATGTTTACTTGCTGATCAGTAAATGATCTTCTAAATAGCAACCTCCCAGTATGAGGAATCAACTTTGACTACGGTATGATTTCAAGGGTGCCATCTAGCTCATGCAAGTAGTCATTCCTCGTGCTCGAGTCGAGGCTACTGGCGACAGGCTAGGCTACCTCGATCCTAATAGTCACCCGATATCCACACTTTCTAGCTGTTACATGTTTGCCCATGTCCTAACTCTCACCAAGTCCCACTCACCCATCACCCCTGTGCTACACTGGCTGCCGGTTAAGTAACACCTTGATTTCAAACTTCTTATCCTTATTTTAAAATCCCTCCATGGCCTTACCCCTCCCTATCTCCTCCAGCCCCACAACCCCCCCCTCCCCCCCCCCCCCCCGAGATGTCTGCGCTCATCTAATTCTGCCCTCCTGAGCATCCCTGATTATAATCGGTCAACCATCGGTGGCCGTGCCTTCTGTTGCCTGGGCCTCAAGCTCTGGAACTCCCTCCCTAAACCTCTCCGCCTCTCTCACTCATTCCTCCTTCAAGACGCTCCTTAAAACCGACCTCTTTGACCAAGCTTTTGGTCACCTGCACTAATTTCTACTTGTGGCTCAGTGTCAATTTTTTTCTCTCATAATATTCCTGTGAAGGGCCTTGAGACGTTTCACTACATTAAAAAGGTGCTATATAAATACAAGTTGCTGTTACTGAATAGCAATCAGAACCTCAAACCCTGGCTGATTTTATTCCCTTTGCTAGCCATGGGACACGTAAGAACCAAACTGCTGCGGTCAGCCAACTCAGCACAGGCGGACAACCAAACCTGCTGGGCTGTCGAGGTTAGCATTCTGCAGGGCAGCTCAAACCAGATGGGAGGCAGTTGCTTTCCTCGTTCCCCCCCCCACCCCCGAGTGCTGCGCAGCAAACACAGGACTGGCTCCTTGTGCATGGAATCGCAACAAGTGCAGTCGGGACAACAAAAAGGGGTGTGTGAAGAAATGTCATGGAAAATTTTCCACACTGAAATATGTAATCTATGGCATACAGTCTTAATTTTATTTTATCATGGTCGATTGTTACTGAATATTCAACGAGTTTCTGATTTTCCTCCCCTTTCCCTTCAAGTGCCTAGAAGAATGGACAAATACTTTAAATAAAAACTGCACAGATGTCTTTTTACAGTATCTGCAAGTTCAATAGTGTGTGAATGGAGTTAACTTATTCCTGGTCATTTGCTTCCAACCTACTCAGTGCCCAGTAAATGTATCACCTCGGTGTGCTACTTAAAAAGGTCTCAGGCCTGGTGCTCACGTCCTTACAGTCTGTATTGAGTTAACAGATCTCGGAGCGGGTGGCAGTGGGGGGGGAACAACTGACCCTTGCAGGAAGGGCACGCAATGCGGATACGGTATGAGCACAGGATTGTACTTGGGTTGAATGCTCTCCACAAGCAAATAGCCTAGGCTCACCCAGCCAGGCACCAGACACTGCCAGCACCTTCGGAGTCATACACTTTAAAACAGGATTGGAAAAAAAAAGTGTCTTCCCCTGCACATTCTCGGGTCAAGAGAACGGGCCTCTGCCAGCGCGACGCTATACACGACGCAGGCAGCTGTGCAAGTTTAGGTCAGTGCAACTGATCATCCAGTATTGCCCTTTTCTTGGGGAAATAATCCCATCTTCCACTCACCCTAGCCTCACATGAACTGCTTGGTATGAGCCTGCATCCCATAAAGACTTGGATTTATATAGTGCCTTTCACAACCCCAATGAAGTATTTTTGGCGTGTAGTCACTGTTGCAATGTAGGAACGTTATGCAGCAGCATATTATTGCTCCAACAAGCTGTACCCATTTTAAAACTGGTTTGGTCCCAAGTTTACAGTAACTATTCTTACTGAAAGCACCAGTGCTGGCTCTCCGATCACACAAGCTTCAGTACAAGTTATCGAAGAACATTTTAATCATGGACAAGTGGCACGTTGGGGTACATACGCCACAAGTCCCCATTCTATTGTGTGCATAGGTGGGATAATATTCGCTCGCTGAACCGTCACAGAACCTGTGGCAACAACATGGTTGAGAAACTAGAAACCATAACCACACTAAAGCAGAATCTGGCAGGTTGAACTGACAAGACAGGCCAAATAGCCATTCTTGGGCCCTCTGCACCGAGCTCCTTGCTGCAGATTTACAATTACTGCAAATGATTCAAATGAACGGAATTATTTGCCTACACCAGGCCTATACTCAAACACTTCCACATCCTCTTGGTAGTCAACCGAACTACTTAACGTTCTTGTGAAAGTGCGATCCATATTAAATCTGTATTATATTCAAACAGGATATCCAGTCGGAAACAAGACAGCAAGTCAGACAGATACACTGATCAGCAGCTGCCATTTTAAGTCACATCCGTTAAGAATTTTGCTCCACGTTAACTCTATATTCACTGTCTATCACTCCAGATTACTTGTCTAAATGTACATCTAAAATATATACAGTATACAATTGTAAAAAAAGTTTAAAATGTCAATGATACAAGGACTAACCTCGAACGTCCCAGAAAACAATACAACAGTACTGGCAGCTTTCAGAACTCATTTTCAATCCTTAATCGGGTCATAAAAATAAATCGTATCTATTAATTAAGTTATAAAGAAAACTGGTGGAGTTGATTTTGGTATTCCTTTGGAATGGACAGATTTTTTTAAAAATATATAAAATATAGCTTTTAACCTTTAGCCAATTCATGTTATCAACTGGCATTCGCATTGTACAGCACTGAATTTAGACAACTGCAAAAGTCACCCTTGACTTTTGGCTCTGTATTACCTGAATAGAGGATTTGAGATTGACATTGGCATGCGTGAGGACAGATACGTTACCTGCCGAAATTATTGGGGTAGGCAATCTGTCCCTGTATCGTGAATCAACAAGTCCAGCATTCTCTTTCGCCAACCTCCCCAAAGCATTACCATTTGGCAGCAAGACTTCCAATGCCACACCCAATCTGCAGCCGATACATTGCATTGATTGGAAATCTATGTATGGCATTGAATTCAGAATACTGCAAAGTCGCCCTTAATCTTTACCTCAATTTCCAGAATAGAGAGTTTGCGATGGCCATTAGCATGAGTGAGGGCAGATGCATTACGTGCATGTATTGCTATTGGGGCAGGCAATCTGTTTTAGATCACAAGCCAATGATTGAGCTATCCCTTTCCTCCCCCCATGCCCCTATATTAGTGCCACTTGGCCAGTGTGCCAATCGCTACCCCTATTCCATATACATTTGCATTCAATACAGACGAACAGCTTTAAAAAAAAAATGTTGCATTCATATAGCGCTTTGCCTCTGAGAAACATCTCAAAGAACTTCACGTAGAATGAATTACGTGCTGGTGTGTAGGTAAATTCTCGATTACTCGTAGAACCGGCTGCGACGCTTGGTGTCCATGTTCAGAGAATGCCGCACAACTGTGAAATGATACGGATTGCACACACAACAGATATTGAGCAACTCAAAACTGAACAGAGGTTGACAGCACCGTTGAAGTCGATTGGTTGAAAGCAGTGTAACTTTCTACCGCGGAAAGCCCAGCTGGCACATCATTAAAAACTGCTGTCGAACATGTTCGCTCTGCACTTTCGAATGACACACAAAAAATGATTTTATTAAAAACACGAGTTCACCACATGGGAGACACACAAATAACAACGTAATTATCCCCCATCTTGTCACTGGGAGCAAGCACAATTCAAAAATAATCAAAAATGCAGCAGCACCCCAAAGAGGGTTATTTCCTTTCAAACGTTCCCATTCGATAATCTCACTCCCCCTCGTTAAATGTGTTTCTCGGCCTGAATTCTAGTACAGAAAAAGGGCATTGGGTGGGGGGGGGGAATAGTGCTGCAAACATTTCTGGTGAAGTGAACACTGGATTTTTTTCTCTCCCCCCTGCTATGTGAAGGAACACGAGACAACGATCAGACCTCTCGACATGGTGTACCCGCCCCGCGCCCCCCCCACCCCTCCCCAGTTCAGACCAAGCACGCAACGACAGATGCGGTGCACAGACAACAATCTGAAGTCACGTAGTGCAACAGCGAATACCCAATGCAGTCCACTGAACAGTACATTTACTCCATGCCGCTTTCTCGGACTTAGGAATTGAAACTTTTTTTTAAAAAAAAAGATATTCCCTCCATTTCTAATAAAACCAACAATGTGAAAGGCAGCATGGGGACGAGGACCAGGGTGGGCGATGATGTCCCATTGTGTGACCCTTGGTCTCTTTAGGACGCAAGCCTGTGTTATCCGTCAGTTACTTGGCGTGGATATGGAACAATGACTCTCCCAGTATCCTTGGCAGCATACAATAGTTACTCCGATAAACCCAGTTCCAAATCCTCCAGCTCCTCCACTAGCAGTTTCCGGCGGCTCAGCTTCTCCAGCTGCTCTTTCGTCGCCTGCTTAATCTCGCCAGAGTCTAGTTTTTGCTGCAGTTCGTCGATTTGGCGCAGTTTTTTTTTGAGATTTTTTACCTTCTTCGCCTTCTCGGCTCCGTCGGGGTCCCCGTGCAGGGCGGCAGCCGGCGAGTTCGGACTGCCACCGCCGCCACCAATGCTGCTTTTCTGCAAAGTCTGGCTCAGCTCATCGGCCTCGGCCGTGCCGTCACTTTCCTGCTGCTGTTTGCGCTTCTCTTTGCGCTTGAGGTTGCGTTTAGCTGATTTGGATAGCCCAGCCAGCTCTCCGTCCTGCTTTGGCTGTTGCGGCTTGCTTTTGGCGGATTCGTCTGGGTTAAGGCCTGGCGGCAGGTCTGGTTTGCTTTTGAAAAACTTCACATACTTGTTCTCGTACCTGCACACAACAAATACAGATAATAACAGGCCATGCGAAGTGGGATTCAATTAGACTGTGTTATAACAAACAGTTTATTTTTTTCCTAATTTGCTCCCTTCCTCTCCTGACTCTTGCTGGGCTACAGTTCCTTAGGCACCAGCCACCCCCGGTACCTCATTCAAGTGACCATTCTTTTGTGTCTGAACCTAGGCAGTGCGCCAACCATGAAGGGCATTAACAGCCAAACCCGATCCTGTCCTCATCTGACGTCTAAGCACGTCGCTACCATATCAAGTCCAAGACCCACACAGTCATACTCTAAAGTGGCCGCCCCATTGCTCTCATAACTGTTGGGGGCAAAGTCTACAAGCCATTCTATGCGTCAAAAATCAGCCTCCCTTTACAAGCTACTGCATATTCCGGTTAATATGGTCTCCTGTTTCCTTCAGCGGTGCTGCCCCACTCAAATTAACACAGGATCAGGCCTGGTGGTGATGCCCCTCGCAGCTGAATAGCCAGTCGACACTCATTGAAAGGAATGACACTTAAAGAATGGCCACTTGAGATGAGATGCCAACTGCACCCCATACAAGGCAGAGCCTATGGGAGAGGGGTTTTGGGGGGGGGTGAGAAGCGATTGAGGGGCATGGTGGAATAGGTTCTATTTACAGGCATACGAACCCAGCCTCCAGTTGGTGTGTAATGACTATTGTGTCAGTTTTCAGTACATCTGCTCCTATAGATAGGAGAACTTGGGAAAGGATTTTGAAGTTCCTGCACATCGGGTGGCATAACGAGGGGATGCGGCCAGAAACAACTAACAAGCAGAGGTGCCTCTCAAAGTTGACTTTGGTGATTGGCGGGGACATGGAGAGAGTTGGAGGAACTGTATTGGGTGCCAAGGACCAGCAGAGTTCCTGCTTCAAATCATGCAGAAAAAGGCTGACATTTACCGAGGGCAGTTCTAATCATTTGACCATATCCCTGGAGACAGCCATGGGAAGAAGCTCCTCTCGCTCTGCTCACAGCAGAACCAGGATGCTGGCATTGAGGCAGTGATCGGACTCGTCAAGTCTACAATTCCAATGACTGGGGAATTTTTGAAATATTTACTTTTGTAAGTTTTTGGGACATTCTTTTGAGTTAGTTCCTCCCCATTTAAAGCAATCAGCAAGACCGTTCCACTAGCGTCCCTTCCTCAGAGAAATTGCGACGTTAGTTACAAAATAAAATGCAGTTGTTTATGCGCCAGCCTCGAGGTGGCAGTGTTAATAAGCTATGCCACCCAAAGCAGTGAAAACGAATAAAAAAGCAACCACGCGGGTCAATTTGGCAACACATCGGCCCTTGATGCAATTTTCTGGTAGTTTGCAGAAAACGCCAAACTTAGATCGTCATAAGACAGTAACTTTTCACTACTTTGCAGAATTACAGGGAGAACAAAAATCTTGTTCACACTGCTATCTGAAGACAAGTGCTCAAATAGCAGAGCATCTCCCCTACAAGCAGGTATTGCAAATCACTGATTTAGAGGCCTTAGATTAAGATTCTTTTGGTTTGTACAAGTTTTGCGTCACTCTCGATGAAGAACCTTTTGGCAGTTAAGGGGTCACATTTTTCTCGTCCACAAATTAAAAAGCAAAGAGTGGACACGAGTAAAGACTGGCAGTTGGCCAGTAAAAAAAGTGCAAGAGAATTATTCGTGTGATTAGCGCTGCCCCGAGCAGTCTTGCGCCTCAGCCTAACATTCACAAAGAAGCAGCTTTTTGCTGGTTTAGACCGTTTCTGATGAACCTGTGCAGCGTCAAATCGAAAAGTGAGCATTTTACACCAAGTCAGATCTGGTGTGGATAACTTGAATAAACATTTCAAAACATCACCATGGCAGTGATTGAAATGAATAACGGCAGGCGAAGTGGCGGGGGGGGGGGGGGGGGGGGGGATTGAGTGACCCTGTTAAATTAAACGCAGCTCTACATCGTGCAGTTAGTTTTGTGCATGCAATCCGGTGAGCAGAATGGGGGCAGAAAAAGAGAGAGATTGTTAAAGCATGTTAAATCTGTTATACAAGAGAAATCTAGTTAAAGCATATCTTCAAGGTTGAAAAGAATGAGAGAAGGTGGCTTTATCAAGCTCAAAAAAATATGAACAGAACTTCTCATTCCAGCATGAGGTTTTACAACAACACTGATATTCAGGTTGTGCTTATTAGAGACTAGTAAAAAGATGGAAGATGCAATGACACAGGGAACAAATATTTAAAAATGTAAATGTATGCAAGAAAGCTAAAGCAAACCTCAAGCTACAATATTAAACATGGCAAGTGGTCGCCGAATTCAAAAAGGCACTGCACTTTGCTGGCAGTGTTGGCAATGTAACGTTACATGACCAATGGGAACCCGAGTCACCACATAACGTTGTGACAGCCCAAATGATACCTCGAGTGAATCCTCAAATTAAGCAGAGAAAGTGGCAGGACAGAAATGTCAGCAGAAGCCTGCTTTTATTGGAAAGGAAAGCAAAATGAACAGCAACAGGCAGGATGAATTTAGCCGAAAGACCTCCGTCTCTCCCCACTCGCACACCCTGCTGGGGCCCCTCCTCCCATTCCAGCACTTCCCCTTCTAACCAGTAGCTTCACTTCCCCTGCCCCAAATAAGCAGCAACTCGTGGATTGTACTCCAATTCCTACTCTCTCACCGATGACTGCATCTTCCGTTCCAACCCCTACTCTTCCCCATTCACTGCATCTTCCGTTCCAACCCATCTGCTGGCTGTCAATCTGTCTCCCCACTGCCTGTAGTTTCCCCATAACCCCACTTCATTTCCCCCATTTACAGTAATCACATCCCCCCCCCACCCCATTTACCAGCCACACCAACTTCCTCCCCTGATGGATGGATGAGCAATGCCTCAATCCCCAAAACCCCTTGATCAGCATCACCGCCCAACCACTGGCTGAACTGTCCAATCATTGGCACCCTACCCCCAAAATCCTTGCACTGAAGTCTTCCGAGGCAGAGATCCATTGCACTGAATACCACCCACTCCACTGTACTCCTCCCCGCCACCATTTCGCCCCCACCCTCCCTTTGCCCCCACTTGACTCCTTCATTTCCCCCACCTCCTTACAACGGTCCCATTATTCCCCACCCTCCAATCCAGCTTGATCTGAAAAAATTCAACTTGTTGACTATCCGCAATGCCGCAGGAGAGCGACCAGAATTTTGCTTTAACTAGTAAGGAGGTAACACAGTTCGAGCCGAGAGTCATGCAAAGCTGGAGAAACATTTCTAGTTATGAATGCAAACTTCGGGAAGGATATTCATAAATAGAAAGCTATGAATTTCTTGTTAACCTTGAGGACATCCAACATGCTAACTAATTTATCAGAATTCAAAATATCTCATGCTTTCACAATGGAGTGTTAATTCAATGTCACTTTTTGAAATTGCTTTTAATAACAGTTTAACACACAAAAAAAAAACTTTGCACACCGTGAAAGGTGCATGTTGAACAAATGCAGTTCTCAAGATCTCCTCCGAATGCGAGTAGAATGGTGCACTGCGATCCAGCAATACTTGAAAACTTGGCTTTTCACTGGGTGCCAAATATGATGTTTTCCTATAACGGTAACATTTACATTGTCCTAAAATCATCATGACATGACTTTGCGCAGTGAGCGAGCGTGGGGTGATCAGAAGGAATGCGTTATTCATCACGGGAGAGCAGTGAACACTCGTAGCCGACTCCTTTTTCAATGCAGCAGATGTGCCCCTGGAAATGCAAAGTCTGTGGAGTAAAGCAGCATTTTCTCAATTTCTGCGTAGCCATTTTGCACGAGAATTGCGCACGCCATGAGCTGGATTAAAGGTCTTCCAACAGTTACACCAATTAAAGTGGCTGGTTAACTCCAAGAAATATTAAAATGATTACAACAGTTTGGTCCCAATTGTGATTTCATTCTCGGGAATATAAAATCACCCATTTGCGGGCAAACGCACATTTCAAAATCGAGCCTGTGTGGCAACTATGTTAGCAGGTCAAAAATAAAAACTGATTTTTCTCCTTTTTGCACAAACGGCAATATTATCCATGGTTTTTTAACGTTTACTATTTGGGGCAATATTGGGTCTGTTCCCGGAACAATAAAGTGTTTGTTTTTAGCTCCCTGATGGTCTTGTGGGTAAAGGCACCATTTGCTGGATTAAGTCACATGAACCGGGTCCCAGGTTTGATTCTTGGGGGGTGGGTGCAGGGGATAGAAGAGAAACAAAGTCCGCCATTCCCAATCGCTATCGATAGAAAATCGGTGCAGGAGTAGGCCATTTGGCCCTTCAATATGATCATGGCTGATCATGCAACTTCAGTACCCCATTCCTGCTTCCTCTCCATACCCCTTTAGACGCAAGGGCCACATCTAACTCCCTTTTGAATATATCTAACGAACTGGTCTGGAATTCTGTGGTAGAGAATTCCACAGGTTCACAATTTTCTGAGTGAAGAAGTTTCTCCTCATCTCGGTCCTAAATGGTTTACCCCTTATCCTTAGACTGTGTCCCCTGGTTCTGGACTTCCCCAACATCGGGAACATTCTTCCTGCATCTAACCTGTCCAGTCCCGTCAGAATTTTACATGTCTCTATGAGATCCCCTCTCATTCTTCTAAATTCCAGTGAATATAAGCCTAGTCGATCCAGTCTTTCTTCATATGTCAGTCCTGCCATCCGGGAATCAGTCTGGTGAACCTTCGCTGCACTCCCTCAATAGCAAGAATGTCCTTCCTCAGATTAGAGACCAAAACTGTCTACCAGAAAGTCCACGTGAAAGACGGGGTGAAGATCAGAATTGGGCTCCATTGATGCACCCTGCCCAGCCAGACGACACATTATCTGGGCTCACATGTAGAAAATGGGTACTTGGAATAGGGAACCTCAGCAAGAGTCAGTGCTCTTGGGAGCAGAGAGGAGAGAAAATTGGAGAGGAAATAAAGGGTACTTTCTCCGTTCCTCTCCGTATCTTAACTGTGGCTAATCGGGCATACGGGCAACCTGCCTGCAAGCCTTCATCAATGCTAGTCTGCAGCTTGCCAAGAGGAATGGACATGGGCATGGGCAAGTGCATTACCTGGCCTCAAATCCTCTCCATAGAAACAGGAATACAAGGCCATTGCTCTATACGCCAGCAATGCTGGTCAGACCTGTATCGTACAGCAGCATTCCACTCATTTCAGCTGAAGGGTTGGGGCTGCTACAGCATTTTATAAACAGGCTTGTCGATGCCAGACAGTGAGTTACAAGCCAGTAAGCTCAACGAAGCCCTTCTGGTACCAAACCAGGAAAAAAAGCAGAACCGTGACATTGAACTGCTGTCCGAAACTCACTGCAAACAGGTGTTATTATTCACCTTGTGCTTGTAATGGAACATGGTGTTCCAACATATTGTGCCACATGACACTCTTGGGGAGAATCGCCTCAACCCCACCTCCTTCAGCAAAAGCCTCGTCGGAAGAGACGTAGAAAAGATTCACTGCCACCAACTCTCCAATTGTCAGCGGTGTTAAGTAATGAGTCATAAATGAGTCACTTGTAAATTCCACGGTGTGTTTGCAACACAATAAGCCCCACTATCCTGGCTAAAGCATGCTCTGAACACAATAGGGGTCACCCACATTCATTCACCTCAACTTAAAGATAAGTGTGTCATGTCAAGAGCAAAGCCATGTCAAGAGCCAAGCCATGTCACACTTGCTCCAAAATGTTAACGTATATTGTTAACTTTCTTGGACATTACACCTCTTTCCACATGCCGAGAGGGATTGTTGGATAGTGATTCGCAGGAGCTCTGGCTGATTACGCCCCTCCCATCCCTGGAATGCCGAGACTACCTGCAGCACCTCAATTGCTTGCACTGCTGAGAGGAGTGAATTCAGCACAGATGGGGAAATTGAACCTGGGACTTCTTAACCAGTACTGCTTAGTACAGCATGGCAGTGTCTTTACCCACGAGGCCACCAGGGGAGAGGCAATAATGAAATAATGCAATTTCTTGAGACCCAGAGACTTGACAGTTCAAGTCTCCAAGCTGGTCATAGCTCAGGTCATGCCAGTGAGCCGTTCTTGGAGGTGGGCACTTCTGAGGGTACAGCTCAGTTTTCTTCAATGGGTAATGATGTTTTACAGCTTGGCAGCTTTCGAATTAGCAACAAAACCTAATCTTTTATGCATGGCTATGTACATTAAGCTGGTCTGTGACACTTGAGACCTGAATTGATCGGTGTATATAGGCTGGAGAAAATGAGTTATATTTCAAATATGTCCTCAAACACAAATGACTTTTCCTAATTGTCTGTAATGTAACCTTACAAGGGGAAGTTGTCTACATTGAATGGATTTCTTCCCCTCTTTACACAATTAATATGGTCATCGGGTTACACTTAATGAAGATACCACTACACAATTGAGGACACACAGCTGAGACAGTCCTGCTGCACCTCATGCAGCATCACTTTTAAAACACTGCCTTCTCCAAAACATTTGTTTGAGCACTGGAAGTCAAATTGCAACAACGCACTTGCTTAGCAGTGGGCAGTGATCACCTGGCAAGTTCACCCAGCTGTCACTCCCCAGGGCAAAGCTGGTATTTCATTGCCAGTTCGAATTCAACTATAAATGATATGCGCAGACGTGAAAAGAAAAGTCTGAATTTCTGAAAGCTGAAACATTGAAAATTGAAACGTATAAGATTCTGAGAGGGCTTGACAGGGTCGATGCTGAGAGGCTGTTCCCCCTGGCTGGAGAGTCGAGAACTAGGGGTCACAGTGTCAGAATAAGGGGTCGGCCATTTTGGACGGAGATGAGGAAAATTTTCTTCAGTCTGAGGGTTGTGACTCTTTGGAATTCTCTACCCCAGAGGCCTGTGGATGCTGAATCGTTGAGTATATTCAAGAGTGAGATTGATTGATTCTCATCAGTGCCCAAGAATCTAAGGATATGGGGATTGGGTGGGAAAGTGGAGTTGATATAGATCAGCCATCTTCTTAGTGAATGGCGGGGCAGGCTCGGGGGGGCCGTATGGTCGACTCCTGCTCCTATTTCTTATGTTCTGTTTTCCCGCTACTTTTGCAGGTTTAACTGCCAGTAAAGTGACAAGTGGCACACTGTTGAAGGAGGGAGTTGGCGCTAGGAGGCTAAGAGTGGCAGTTGATAGAACAGGCACCGCAAATAGAGAAGGAGGGGGAAATGCGGACACCCCACCATATTTTTTCACAATAGAAAGTTAGAAACAATTTCACTTCTATAAATTGTTACTTACACTGGCACCTCCTCCTGAGGTACATATCCTTCCCTCACACGCCTTGGTTTCCGCCAGGTCCCATCAGGGCGCTGTGATGCAGGAATAAATTTCCCTACAAACGTTTAAAGAAAAAAAGTTTTAAATATACACATGGTTTGGTGTTCACTGTGATTTTAAAAAAGGTAAAAAATTTAGGTTACTGAAAGGAATCCTGCAGGATAAATCCCACAATAGCTAAAGTGATCACCGGAAAAGTATGGCCCCATAAATCTGTTTAAAATTAACAATTTGGTCCATACTCAACATTTAAAAAGTACTTTTTTTTTTTTTTTAAGTACTTCCAAGACAGTTCTTCACTCATCCTCAGCTCCCATCCTGCCCTGCTGCTCAACTGAAGTCTGGGGAGTGAGCAGAATATTGGAAAATCAGGTACCCTCAAACAAAGACGGCAAGCCCGATTGAGGATCAGCTATGCTTTAGTAAATGTTTCCTTTTTGTAAATACAAAATAACTAATGCAGGAATACAGTGCCATAGGCAACAGTAGCCCTCAAATGCCGAAGCAACCATTTTTCATACATGAGCCGAGAGATTGATAATTCAATGCCAAACAAGTCAAATCTTATATGGCTGCATATTACACAATTAAAATGTACTGAGTGCTATGTTTTGCTATGTATACATTGTTTTTCTTTACTATGGTCTCATTGTTCTAAATTTCACAAAGACCTTCCCTGGATGAGCGAAGGGACGGCTTCGAGTCCTCTACCAGCATGCACACAAGAGTAACTGATGGCCTCCAGCCACCCCCCACCCATCAATTTTACCTCCCTTTGAGGAGGTTCCTGGTTTTCATTCAGAATCTTCCTACAACTAGACTTTTGTGCTCAAGTCTCTGGAATGGAATTTGCCCCCACAACCTTCGGACGCGCCTCTGAAGGTAATTGGCAAAAGAACCAAAGGCAACGCAAGAGAAAACTTTTTTTTTTGCACAAGTGGTTGGCTTCTGCCTGAAAGGGTGCTGGAGGCAGACTCAATCTTATCTTTCAAAAGGGAGTTGGATAAATACCCGAGGGAAAACAATTTGTAGGGCTACGGGGAAAGGGCAGGGAAGTGGGACTGGCTGAGAGTCGGCATGGGCTCGACGGACCAAACGGCCGCCTTCCGTGCGGTAACCATTCCATGATTCTGCGGTTGTGGGTTCGAGTCGCACTCCAGAAACTTGACCACAAAAATCTAGGCTGACACTCCAGTGCAGTGCTGATGGAGTGCTGCACTGTCAGAGGTGCCGTCTTTTGGATGAAACGTTAAACCTAGGCCTTGTCTACTTGCTTGGGTGGGTGCAAAAGATCCCACAGTACTATTTCAAGGGGGAGCAGGGGAGTTATCCCTGGTGTCCTGGGGACAATATTTATCCCTCAAACGACGTCACTAAAAAACAGATTATCTGGGTCATTATCACATTGCTGTTTGTGGGAGCTTGCTGTGCGCAAATTGGCTGCCACGATTCCAGCATTACAGCAGTGACTACACTCCAAAAGTACTTCATTGGCTGTGAAGCACTTTGGGACGTCCGGTGGTCGTGAAAGGCGCTATAGAAATTCAGGTCTTTTTTCTTTTAACGGCCAAGATCAGGACCCACCAAATGGGGAACAGGAGCAAAAAGCACATCCCACTAAATCAGTGGTGCCCACCCACTCCGTCTCAGTTTCTGATTTGAACAGAACATTCGACAATTTTTAACTTCTCAAATGTTAAATTTTAATTGGAAATAAAAGCAAACGTGTATTAAATTCAAGATGAAATGGTGAAGGACAAATGTCAGCTTGTCCAGGATGCTGGGCAATTAATGAAAATTGGAAAGTGAACCTACAACATTGTTCAATCTTCGCATATTTTATACCAAGACTTCAGAAGTGATTAACTTTTGGCTCGATCTCACTTTTCATGTCCATTATCAAATAAAAAAGATTGAAAATGAATTTATAGTGGCACAAAAAATGCATTTTAAAATTAAGATTGCTAAGAATGAGTTCAACACATTACAAACCTTGTGAGCCTGATTAACACTCATTTTAGGTTTCAAATGGAACATTCTGTTTGAAAGAGTTATGAATTCAACTTTTGGGACACCTTGCAATCGAGTGATGTGGGAGGGAGGGCTGGGGGATTGCATTAGGCCGCAAACACCGCCTCGGACTTTCCTGATTCTTTTGGCCCGGGTAAAGCGGATGCGGAGAGGGGGGGGGGGGGATGGGGGGGAAACCCGCGGAGACAGTGTTGAGCATTAGGGGGGGGAGGGGGTTTACCATTGCAAGAGAGCCTCCGGCCGAGGGTCTGTGGACCGGTCCGCGGCGCAGCAATGCGAGCGGGAAAGAAGCGCGCTCACCCGTCACACAGCGAGCCGCCATGATGCAAGTCGCCGCGCTCACCGACCATGGCGGACACTCGATCGAGAGAGAGAGAGAGAGGGGAAAAAAACCCTCGGAAAAGCCATCTCGGGGTTTCCTCACGGCATCGAGTTGTGAGGCGGGGGAGGCTGAGTCAATGCCCTCTGCTCCCCGCGCCATTTTCTCCGTGTTGGCGGATCCTTCCACAGGCCCTCGGCCTCCCCACACTCCATTTTCTTTTTTGTTTTACCTCAAAAGTCACCTACTTTGTTCCACCTCACTCTTCCAAGATGGACTCCCTGCATTTAAATAGCTTTTTTTTTTTAAAAAAAAGATATATCTCGTCTGTTTTCCTCGAATGACAAAAGGTGCAAAGCCCTACCAGAATCGACGCTGGAAGCAGCCTCCATGGCAGCGCAAGGGACGATGCCGATTGAACCACTAGGGTGACCCTGGGTGTGGCCCACTGTCATCAGGACAAGAACCAACACGACGACTGGCTGCTCCCGAGAGGCGGACACCACAAATCAAACACTCGTCTTTCAACTTTAAGCAGGGGAAAGTGCAATATCTTCAAAATCGTGACCTGATTTTCAAACAATCCGTCTTTCCGATGAGATTGAAACATAAGATAATGAGGGGGCTCGACACGGTGGATGCAGAGGATATTTCCACTCATAGGGGAAAGTAAAACCAGGGGACATAGTCTCACAATAAGGGGCCGCCCATTTAAAACTGTGATGAGGAGAAATTTCTTCTCAGGGTTGTAAATCTGTGGAATTCTCTGCCCCAGAGAGCTGTGGAGGCTGGGTCAGTGAATATATTTAAGGCAGAGATAGATATGTAATGTCCTTACACAAATCCACACGAGGCACATTCTTATGGACAAGGTCACTCTGTGACCTGCACCTTTATTCACAGGACCCAGCAGTAATGACCCTGCGTGGGATCTCCCTTTATATACCTGGATGACCAAATAAGGAGTGTCTCCCACAAGTTCACCCCCTGTGGTCAAGGTGTGCATTACTCAAGTATATACAGTATTGCAGTGTTGTTACATAAAGGTTACATACATAACATCACCTCCCCCCCAACATCTTATTGGGATCACAGGTTAAGTCTCTCGGTGGTCGCCGCTCCCTCGTGGAGCGCCGCAGTTGGGGCTCTGTCTGTTGAGCCTTGGTATACGTGTCTGTCACCTGTGGTGATTCCGGCCTGTCCGGGCTGACCGCAGGGACTGTGCATGCTGCTGAATGTTCTTGTTGCTCGTTCACTGGCGGTGGTGTGAATACCATCTCATGATCTTCCTCAGGTTCCTCAGTGTCCATGCTGAACCTTTTTTTTACTTGGTCCAGATGCTTGCGGCATATCTGCCCATTGTTAAGTTTAACCACTCTGACCCTATTCCCCTCTTTGTCTATTACAGTACCTTCAAGCCATTTGGGCCCCAAAGCGTGATTGAGAACAAATACGGGGTCATCAAGTTCTACACAGCTCCCCCTTGAATTACGGTCATGGTACTCGTTTTGGGACTGGCGCTTGCCCTCAACAATGTCGGACAAGATGGGATGAATGAGGGACAGCCGAGTTTTGAGTGTTCGTTTCATGAGTAGCTCCGCGTGCGGGACCCCCGTGAGCGAGTGCGGTCAGGACCTATAGGCCAGCAGGAGGCACGATAGGCGGCATTGAAGGTGGGTCCTTGACTCCAGAGCATGCCTTGCTTTATGATTTGAACCGCACGTTCCGCTTGGCCATTGGAGGCTGGCTTGAACGGTGCTGTCCTGACATGGTTAATGCCATTTCCCGACATGAACTCCCGGAATTTGTAGCTTGTGAAACATGGGCCATTATAGCTAACAAGGATGTCCGGCAAGCCGTGGGTCGCAAAGACCATGTGCAGACTCTCCACGGTGGTGGATGTCGTGCACAAATTCAAAATAATGCACTCGATCCATTTCGAGTACGCATCAACCACAATGAGAAACATTTTTCCCATGAACAGGCCCGCATAGTGTACGTGAATATGTGACCATGGCCTGGTGGGCCAGGTCCACGGGCTGAGCGGGGCCTCCCTGGGGGCATTACCTAGCTGAGCACACGTCGTGCACCTGCGAACACAGTGTTCCAGGTCTGAATCAATTCCCGGCCACCACACGTGACCGGGCAATGGCCTTCATCAGCACGATGCCCGGGTGCTCGCTATGGAGTTCCCTGATGAATGCTTCCCTGCCCCTCTGGGGCATGACTACCCAGCTGCCCCATAGTAGGCAGTTGGCTTGGATGGAGAGCTCATCCATCCGTCTGTGAAACGGTCTGACCTCCTCAGGGCATGCTCTGTGTGCGGGCGCCCAATCCCCAGTCAGGACACATTTCTTAATCAGGAATAGGAGGGGATCTCTGTTGGTCCAGATTTTGATCTGGCGGGCTGTGATGGGGGAGCCTGCTCTGTCAACGGCATCGGCAGCCATGACCATTTCAGCGCTTTGCTCTGCTGCCCCCTCGATGGTGGCCAGTGGAAGCCTGCTGAGCACGTCAGCGCAATTTTCAGTGCCGGGCTGGTGCCGGATGGTGTAGTCATACGCAGCGAGCATGAGAGCCCATCGCTGTATGTGAGCTGACGCATTGGCATTGACGGCCTTGCTGTCTGACAACAGGGATGTTAACGGCTTGTGGTCCGTTTCTAATTCGAACCTCCTGCCAAAAAGGGACTGATGCATCTTTTTCACCCCATAGACACATGCGAGTGCTTCCTTCTCAACCATCCCATAACCCCGTTCAGCTTGAGAGATCGACCTGGAGGCATAAGCCACAGGATGTAGTTGGCCCTCAGCGTTACCCTGCTGCAACACGCACCCAACCCCATAGGATGATGCATCACATGTCAGAACCAATTTCTTACGGGGGTCGTACAGGGTCAACAGCTTATTTGAACAAAGTAGGTTCCGCGCCCGATTGAAAGCCCGTTCCTGACAGTCTCCACAAAACCAATCACAACCCTTACGCAGGAGCATGTGTAGCGGTTCCAACAATGTGCTTAAGTTCGGCAGAAAGTTCCCGAAATAGTTCAAGAGTCCCAGAAATGAACGCAACTCCGATGTGTTGCAGGGCCTGGGCGCTCGTCGAATCACCTCCGTTTTGGATTCGGTAGGCCGAATCCCATCTGCGGCAACCCTCCTGCCCAGAAACTCGACCTCGGGAGCCAAAAACACACACTTAGACTTCTTGAGTCGCAGGCCTATCCGGTCCAGTCGGCGTAGCACCTCTTCCAGGTCGTGGAGGTATTCCTCGGTGATGAGGATGTCGCCCTGATTGTTCCAGGAATGGATTTGAGCAGGCTTTCCATGTCCGTTTGGCATCCGCTGATCGAATGCCAAACGGACACCTGTTGTAAACAAACAGTCCCTTGTGCGTGGTGATTGTGGTCAGTAGTTTGGATTCGTCGCCAGTTCTTGGGTCATGTAGACTGAAGTGAACTTGGTGAACAGCTTGCCGCCTGCCAGCGTGGCAAAAAGGTCCTCCGCTCTCGGGAGCGGGTATTGGTCTTGTAGGGACACCCGGTTGATAATGGCCTTGTAGTCACCACAGATCCTGACCGAGCCATCCGCTTTTAGGATGGGAACGATGGGGCTTGCCCAGTCGCTGAATTCAACGGGCGAGATGATGCCCTCTCTCAGCAACCGGTCCAACTCGCTCTCAATTTTCTCCCGCATCACATACGGCACAGCTCTGGCTTTGCGGTGCACTGGTCTGGCGTCCGGGGTGATGCGAATCACTACTTTGGTACCTTTGAATGTCCCGACGCCAGGTTGGAATAGCGACTCAAATTGCTGTAGGACCTGTGAGCATGAACTTCGCTCCACAGATGACATGGCATGCACATCCCCCCCATTTCCAGTTCATCTCAGCTAGCCAGTTCCTCCCCAACAGTGTGGGACCATTGCCTGGAACAATCCAGAGCAGCAGCCGGTTCACTGATCCATTGTGTGTGACAGCCAACATTGCACTGCCTAGAACTGGAATGATTTCTTTGGTGTACGTCCGTAATTGCGTCTCAATGCGTTCTAGTTTGGGTCTGCTGGCTTTCAGTGGCCACAGCTTTTCGAATTGTTGAACGCTCATGAGTGACTGGCTGGCCCCCATGTCCAGCTCCATGCGTACAGGGATGCCAGTTAATAGGACTTTCATCATCATGGGTGTCGTTTTGGTATATGAGCTGTGAATGTTTGCCACATGAACCCGCTGAACTTCAGCGTCCATTGATTTGCCCCAAGTGTCATCCCGCCTCGCAGACCCCTCATCTGGTTCATCCACCTCGTATATTAGCCTGGTTACAGGCTTTCTGCACATTCTGGCTAAATGGCCAGTGAGGTTACAATTTCTGCAGGCTAACTGTTGAACCCTGCAAATCCTGGCAGCATGTCTTCCCCCTCACCTCCAGCATGAGCTGAGATTCCCATTGTTGTGAACAAAAGAGCTGTTACAAGGCATTCCTCGCTGATTGTCCCTTTGACTGCTCTTGAGCACCCTGTTAGTGGGTGTCAATGGCCCCATCCCAGGCCGCATTGTCCACTGGGGAGGGCGTAAATGTCCGTTCAGCCTGCCATTGTCTCTGTTGGAGACTTACTCTTGGGTCTATTGCTGCCTGGGGTATCTCGAACTGCCCTTGCCTGCCTGTGGGGCTCTGTGTCGTGTTTATATTGACTCCCTGATCCATCGCAGAATTGCGCGCGTATATTATCTTGGTTTCCTCCTCCCCCGCCATAAAAGTCTGAGCCATCAACGCCGCCGCTTCCAAGGTCAAGTCCTTGGTCTCAATTAGCTTTCTGAAAATCCCAGCATGACCGATGCCCTCAATAAAGAAATCCCTTAGCATCTCTCCCCTGCAGGCGTCTGTGAACTTACAGAGGCTGGCCAAGCGCCGGAGGTCCGCAACAAAATCCGGTATGCTCTGTCCTTCCCGACGTCGGTGGGTATACAATCTGTGCCGGGCCATGTGTACGCTGCTCGCCGGTTTGAGGTGCTCACTGATTAGCTTGCTGAGCTCTTCGAAGGTTTTGTCCGCCGGCTTCTCGGGTGCCAGCAGGTCTTTCATGAGCGCGTAAGTCTTAGATCCACAGCTGGTCAGCAGATGAGCCCTTCGCTTGTCGGCCGCTGCATCTCCCAGCCATTCCTTCGTGACAAAGCTCTGCTGAAGCCTCTCAATGAAATCATCCCAGTCCTCACCAACACAGTACCGTTCCTCTGTGCTACCAGCGACCATTCTCGTGGGTCGTTGATTCCCGTTTCTCGTCGTCAATGTAAAGTCCTTACACAATACCACAAATCCACACGAGGCACATTCTATGGACAAGGTCACTCTGTGACCTGAACCTTTATTCACAGGACCAAGAAGTGATGACCCTGCGTGGGACCTCCCTTTATATACCTGGGTGACCAGGTGAGGAGTGTCTCCCACAAGTTCACCCCCTGTGGTCAAGGTGTGCATTTCTTACGTATATACAGTATTGCAGTGTTGTTACATAAAGGTTACGTACATGACAAGATAGATTCTTAAACGATTAAGGGGATAATGGGTTATGGGGAGCGGGTGGGGAAGTGGAGCTGAGTCCATGATCGGATCAGCCATGATCTTATTAAATGGCGGAGCAGGCTCGAGGGGCCAGGTGGCCTACTCCTGCTCCTATTTCTTATGAGATGTCTGCTCTCTCAAGTGGATGAAAAGATCCCATGGCACTATTTCGAAGAAGAAGAGCAGGGGGAGTCCTCCCCAGTGTCTCGGGGCCAATATTTATCCCTCAATCAACATCACTAAAAAAGAGATTATCTGCTCATTGTCACATTGCTATTTGTGGGAGCTTGCTGTGCTCAAATCGGCTGCTGCGTTTTCCGCATTGTGACAGCGACTACACTTGAAAAAAAAAGTTCTTAACGGCTGTAAAGCGCTTTGGGACGTGAAAGGCGCAATATAAATGCAAGTCTTTCAAAAAGAAGCACAACTTGCCTTTAAAACGACCCAAGGCTCACAGGAGTGCTATCAAACATAATTTGACACCGAGCCATGTAAGGAGATATTAGGGCCGATGACCAGCTTGGTCAAAGATGTAGGTTCTCAGCGGCGTCTTAAAGGAGGAGAGAGAGGCGGAGAGGTTTAGGGAGGGAGTTCCAGAGCTTAGGGCTTCGGCAGTTGAAGGCACGGCCACCAATGGTGGAGTGATGAAAATCAGGTTTGTGCAAGAGACCAGGACTGAATGAGCACAGAGATCTCAGAGTGTTGTGGGGCTGGAGGAGGTTACAGAAATAGGGAGGGGCGAGGCCATGGAGGGATTTGAAAACAAGGATGAGAATTTTGAAATTGAGGCGTTATTGAAACGGGAGCCAGTGTAGGTCAGCGAGCACAGGAGTGATGGGTGAGCGGGACTTGTTGCGAGTTAAGATATGGGCAGCCGAGTTTTGGATGAGCTTAAGTTTATGATGGGAGATCAGCCAGGAGAGCACAGGAATAGTCGAATCTGGAGATAACAAGGGCATGATTGAGGATTTCAGTAGCTGATGAGCTGAGGCGGGGGAGAGACGGGGTGATGTTACAGAGGTAGAAGGGGTGCTCTTTGTGGTGGAGAGGATATGGGGTCGGTAGCATAACTCAGGGTCAGATAAGACAGCGAGGTTGCGAACAGTTTGATTCAGCCTGAGACAGGAGAGGGGAATGGAACTGGTGGGGAGGGAACAGAGTGTGTGTCATGGACTAAAGATAAAGGCTTCGATCGTCCCAATGTTTAATTGGAGGAAACTGCAGCTCATCCTGTAATGGATGTTGGACAAGCAGTCTGAGAATACAGGCAGCGGAGGGGTCGAGAAAGGTGGTAGTGAGGTAGAGCTGGGTGTCGTCAGAGTACATGTGGAATCTGACGTCAGGTCTTTGGATGATGTCACCAAGGGGCAGCATGTAGACGAGAAATAGCAGGGGGGGGGCCAAGGATAGAACATAAGTGTCATGTATTCAACCAGCATTGTAACCCATGTATAATCTGACCTAAGTTGTACACCGTGAGAACACTGACCACTAGGTGGGAGACACTCCTAACCTGGACCTTCAGGTATAAAAGGGGAAGCTCCACCCACCTTCATCACTTGAGTGCTAAGGAATAAAGGACAGGTCACAGACTGACATTCTCTCAAGCATGGGCCTCGTGTGCATTTATACTGTGTAGTATGGACGTATCAATGGCGACAAGAAACTGGGATTTAAACCACGCGAACATGGCCACTAGCAGAACAGACGAGAGGTACTGTGTTAAGGAATGGTTGGGACAGAGATTCAACATTGTTAAAGCAGCACACAGTTCTCCAGGTAGCCAAGGGCAGTCAGGCATGCCCCAACATGTAGTCGAACCCAGAGGGGGAGTTCGACAGAGACAATGGCAAACTGAACAGCGATTCACGCCATTGCAAGGGACAATGCGGCCAGTAATGGGGCCATCAACACCTGTTAATGGTGCACTCAAGGACAATCACAGGGGCAGTCAGGGACGATCGACTGGCAAGGGACCTTTTGTTTCAAACCGCAACTCATGCTGGAGGTGTGGAGGCATACATTCAGCCGGAGTTTGCAGAGATGAGCAAAATACCTGCAGAAATTGCAGAAATGGACACTGGGGGAAATCGCTGGAAGCTGAAGTTCAGCGAGTTCATGTGGAGCACGTATACAGTTCATACACCAGGACGCCACCGATAATGATGAAAGTGCTCCTCAGTGGCATTCCAGTATCAATGGAGTTAGACACGGGTGCCAGCCAGTCCCTGATGGGTATCAAACAGTTCCAAAAGTTGTGGGCATCCAAGGCCAGGAGGCCAAAATTATCGCCGATTGACGCACAGCTACGGACTTACACAAAGCAGATCATTCCGGTGCTAGGCAGCGCCACAGTAGTCATGACCCACAAAGATTCGGAGAACAGGTTGCCACTCTGGATTGTCCCAGGGGACGGTCCCACACTACTGGAGAGGAGTTGGCTTGCTGTCATGAACTGGAAATGGGGCGATGTCAATGCAATTTCCTCTGTGGAGCGAGTATCATGCTCACAGGTCCTGGACAAATTTGACTCATTATTTCAACCCGGCATTGGCACTTTCATGGGGGCTAAGGTAATGTTTCACATAAACCCGGACGCCAGACCAGTACACCACAAGGCCAGAGCGGTGCCGTACGTGATGCGGGAAAAGATAGAAGGCGAATTGGACCGCCTGTTGAGGGGAGGCATCATCTCGCCAGTCGAATTCAGTGACTGGGCGAGCCCGATTGTGCCGGTGCTCAAGGCGGATGGGTCGGTCAGGATATGTGGCGATTACAAGGCCACCATCAATCGGGTGTCACTCCAAGACCAGTACCCGCTACCGAGAGTGGAGGACCTCTTTGCGACGCTATCCGGTGGCAAACTTTTTTCAAAATTGGACCTGACCTCAGCTTACATGACTCAGGAGCTGGCGAGTGAGTCAAAGAAGCTGACCACCATCACGACACACAAGGGGTTGTTTGAGTACAACAGATGTCCGTTCGGGATTCGCTCGGCCGCCGCGATCTTCCAACGAAATATGGAAAGCCTCCTCAAGTCGATTCCAGGGACGGTGGTTTTTCAGGACGACGTCCTCATTACGGGTTACGATACTGAAGAACACCTCCACAACCTGGAGGAGGTGCTACGCAGACTGGACCGGGTAGGTCTGTGACTGAAAAAGGCGAAGTGCGTCTTCCTAGCTCCAGAGGTAGAATTCCTGGGGATGAGGGTAGCAGCAGACGGGATCAGCCCTACTGCATCCAAGATGGAAGCGATCCAGAGAGCACCCAGACCCCGTAACACGATGGAGATGCGTTCGTTCCTGGGGCTCCTGAATATTTTGGTAACTTTCTTCCCAAATTGAGCACGCTGCTAGAGCCGCTACACGTGCTCCTACGCAAAGGTCGCGAATGGGTCTGGGGGGACAGCCAGGAAAGGGCTTTTAATAGAGCACGCAATTTGTTATGTTCCAACAATCTGTTAACGCTATATGACCCATGTAAGAAACTTGTGTTAACGTGCGATGCGTCGTCCTATGGTGTCGGGTGTGTGTTGCAGCATGTCAATGCCAAGGGTCAGTTACAGCCGGTAGCTTATGCCTCCAGGATACGTCCTTACTACACAGTATAAATGCACACGAGGCCCATGCTTGAGAGAAGGTCAGTCTGTGACCTGTCCTTTATTCCTTAGCACTCAAGTGATGAAGGTGGGTGGAGCTTCCCCTTTTATACCTGAAGGTCCAGGTTGGGAGTGTCTCCCACCTAGTGGTTAGTGTTCTCACGGTGTACAACTTAGGTCAGATTATACATGGATTACAATGCTGGTTGAATACATGACAATAAGAACATAAGAAATAGGAGCAGGAGTAGGCCATTTGGCCACTCGAGCCTACTCCACCATTCAATAAGATCATGGCTGATCTGATCATGGACTCAGCTCCACTTCCCCGCCCGCTCCCCATAACCCTTTACTCCCTTATCGCTCAAAAATCTGTCTATCTCCGCCTTAAATATATTCAATGACCCAGCCTCCACAGCTCTCTGGGGCAGAGAATTCCACAGATTTACAACCCTCCGAGAGAAGAAATTTCTCCTCATCTCAGTTTTAAATGGGTGGGCCCTTATTCTGAGATTATGTCCCCTCGTTTTAGTTTCCACAATGAGTGGAAATATCCTCTCTGCATCCACCTTGTCGAGCCCCCTCATTGTCTTATATGTTTCAATAAGATCACCTCTCATTCTTCTGAACTCCAATGTGTATAGGCCCAACATATCTTCATAAGTCAACCCCCTCATCTCTGGAATCAACCTAGTGAACCTTCTCTGAACAGCCTCCAATGCAAGTATATCCTTCTTTAAATACGGAGACCTAAACTGTATGCAGTACTCTAGGTGTGGCCTCACCAATACCCTGTACAGTTGTAGCAAGACTTCTCTGCATTTATACTCTATCCCCTTGCAATAAAGGCCAACATTCCATTTGCCTTCCTGATCACTTGCTGTACCTGCATACTAATTTTATGTTTCATGCACAAGGACCCCCAGGTCCCTCTGTACTGCAACATTTTTCAATTTTTCTCCATTTAAATTATAATTGCTTTTCTATTTTTGCTGCCAATGTGGATAACCTCACATTTTCCCACATTATACTCCCATCTGCCAGATTTTTGCCCACTCACTTAGCCTGTCTATATCCCTTTGCAGATTTTTTGTGTCCTCCTCACAATTTGTTTTCCCACCCATCTTTGTATCATCACAAATTTGGCTACATTACACTCAGTCCTTTCATTCAAGTCATTAATATAGATTGTAAATAGTTGAGGCCCCAGCACCGATCCCTGCGGCACCCCACTAGTTACTGTTTGCCAACCGGAAAATGACCCATTTATCCCGATACTCTGTTGGTTAATTAATCCTCTATCTCTGCTAATGTAGTTCCTTGGGAGACTCCAGAGGTAATGGTACGGGGGCTGGGAGAGAAGCCATTGCAGGAGAACAATGCAATGTAGGCTCCCACCTTAGAATGACACCTTCCCGAACTGCAGTCCCACACCTCCGAAGAGCACTCACCATCTGCCCAAACTGCAGGCTCCCAACTCTCAGGATGCATGAAGCTGCTGCCTCCGACCCTAAAGCTAAGGCACCCTCCCGAAGACAAGATCTCTCACACAGCCGGCCAAGGACTGGTCAGTGCCAGCTAGGATTGACTCCTGTCCACAGACTACAGTGACTCTGCAGCCTCCGATTCTGGCTGCATGCAGCTACCGACTCCTGCCCTGCCCAATTTTCCAGCCACTGACTCCTGCCCTGCCCAATTTTCCAGCCACCGACTCCTGCCCAAAAATCCAGCCTCTGACTCCTGCCCTGTCCTGCCCAATAATCCAGCCTCTGACTCCTGCCCTGTCCTGCCCAATAATCCAGCCTCTGACTCCTGCCCTGCCCAATAATCCAGTCTCTGACTCCTGCCCTGCCCTGCCCAATAATCCAGCCTCTGACTCCTGCCCTGCCCAATAATCCAGCCTCTGACTCCTGCCCTGCCCTGCCCAAAATCCAGCCTCTGACTCCTGCCCTGCCATGCCCTGCCTAATAATCCAGCCTCTGATTCCTGCCCTGCCCTGCCCTGCCCAAAATCCAGCCTCTGACTCCTGCCCTGCCCAATAATCCAGCCTCTGATTCCTGCCCTGCCCTGCCCAATAATCCAGCCTCTGACTCCTGCCCTGCCCTGCCCTGCCCAATAATCCAGCCTCTGACTCCTGCCCTGCCCAATAATCCAGCCTCTGACTCCTGCCCTGCCCAATTTTCCAGCCATTGGCTTCTTCCAAATTGTGCTTTCCATATCTTGCCAAAGACAAGCCAGTTTTGTAAGCTAATTTATTCATTGTACAGAACAGAAATTGCATAACCACACCATGATTGTTGCAACCGCATAACTGATCCACAGCATAGTTTAAATTAGTATGCATTTCCCACTTCTTTGTTACTACAAATAGAATTTCATGATCTAACCAGCAATATCAGATTCAAAGTTACTCTGAGGAAATTTGTTTCAGTCAGACGAGCAGCCGGATGCTTGAGATGAGTTTTGTTTGCACGTGACATTCATTTCGATCTTCTTTCATCGTGGCAAAGAAACAAACCAACTACGTATCTCATTTAAACCAAGAGAAGGCCACAAGACTTTGATTCATAAGGAATAGTGGATTGAAACTGGACAGTACCACTCCTTTTGCGAAAAGTACTGTGCTCATTTGCAATGCTACAATAAGGCTGTCTGGATGCCGTCATTTGGGATCTGCGAAACGCAAGAAAACAATGCATATACTGTCACTGTGTCAGACAACAACAACCTGTATTTATATAGCGCCTTTAACACAGTGAAACGTCCCAAGGCGCTTCACAGGAGTGTTATAAGACAAATATTTGACACCCAGTCACATAAGGAGAAATTAGAGCAGATGACCAAGTTTTTGGTCAAAGAGGTCAGTTTTAAGGAGCATCTTAAAGGAGGAGAGAGAGGCGGAGAGGTTTAGGCAGGAAATTCCAGAGCTTGGGGCCCAGGCAACAGAAGGCATGGCCACCAATGGTTGAGCGATTATGATCAGGGATGCTCAAAGGGCAGAATTAGAGGAGCGCTGTCATCTCGCGGGGGGCGGTTGTGGGGCTGGAGGAGATTACAGAGATAGGGAGGGGCAATGGCATGGAGGGATTTGAAAACAAGGATGAGAATTTTGAAATTGAGGTGTTGCTTAACTGGGAGCCAATGTAGGTGAGTGAACACAGGGGTGATGGGTGAACGGGACTTGATGCGAGTTAGGACACGGGCAGCCGAGTTTACGTAGGGTAGAATGTGGGAGGCCAGCCAGGTGTGTGTTGGAGTAATTGAGTCTAGAGGTAACAAAGGCATGGATGAGGGTTTCCGCAGCGGATGAGCTGAGACAAGGGCGCAGACTGGTGATGTTACGGAGGTGGAAATAGGCGGTCTTAGTTATGCCATGGATATATGGTTGGAAGTTCATTTCAGGGTCAAATATGACACCAAGGTTGCGAACAGTCTGGTTCAGCCTCAGACAGAAGTTGGGGAAAGGGATGGAGTCAGTGTCTAGGGAACGGAGTTTGTGGCAGAGACCGAAAATAATGGCTTCGGTCTTCCCAATATTCAATTGGAGAACATTTCTGCTGATCCAGAACTGGATGTCGGACAAGCAGTCTGACAATTTAGAGATCGAGGAGGGGTTGAGAGAAGTGGTGGTGAGGTAGAGCTGGGTGTCATCAGCGTACATGTGGAAACTGACGCTGTGTTTTCGGATGATGTCACTAAGGGGCAACATGTGGATGAGAAATAGGAGGGGGCCAAGGATAGATCCTTGGGGGACACCAGAGGTAACGATGCGGGAGTGGGAAGAGAAGCCGTTGCAGGTGATTCTCTGTCTATGATTAGATAGATAAGAATGGGACCAGGCGAGTGCAGTCCCACCCAGCTGGACGATGGTGGAGAGGCGTTGGAGGAGGATGGAGTGGTCAGCCGTGTGAAAGGCTGCAGACAGGTCGAGAAGGACGGAGAGGGATAGTTTGTCACAGTCACAGTCACAAAGGATGTCATTTGTGACTTTGATGAGAACCGTTTCTGTGCTGTGGCAGGAGCGGAAACCGGATTGGAGGGATTCAAACATGGAATTCCGGGAAAGATGGGCACGGATTTGGGAGGCCACAACACGTTCAAGGACATTGGAGAGGAAAGGGAGGTTGGAGATGGGGCGGTAGTTTGCAAGGATGGAGGGCTCGAGGGTTGTTTTTTTGAGGAGAGGGGTGATGACGCCAGATTTGAGGAAGAGAGGGACAGTACCTGAGGAGAGAGAACCGTTAACAATGTTGGCCAACATGGGGGCCAGAAAAGGAAGTTGTGTGGTCAGCAGTTTGGTGGGAATAGGGTCGAGGGAGCAGGAAGTGGGTCTCATGGACAGGATGAGCTCAGCGAGGGTATGAGGGGAGATCGGAGAGAAACTGGAGAATGATGTGAGGTCAGGGCTAGGGCAGAGGGGGGGTCCTTATCGGAAGTTTGGCCCAGTGGGCTAGGGGAAGGAAGGGAAGAGGCAGAGGCAGCTGATCAGGATGGTCGGTAATAACATTTTTATGGAACTTGGGCGGGCGGTAGAGAACGAGAATTAAAATGAGAGGGTGGAACAGGGCGAGATGCTCAAAGGAGGAGAACGTGCTGGAGGAGTCGGGGGGCAGACCAAGGTATGATTTGCTGATGAGAGCCACACCGCCACCACGGTGGTCTGAGTGGGACAAGACATGTCATCATCATAGGCAGTCCCTCGAAGCGAGGATGACTTGCTTCCACACCAAAAAGGGATGAGTTCACAGGTGTTACAATGAAGGACCTGATATTCCAGATCCCGAACCACATCCTGAAGGGTGGAAGATGCCTGTGGGTGGATTTTTTTAACGTGGGGTGGCCGTTGCACACCAGCCACCACACGGGCTTGACAGAGCTAGGTCTTGGTCCAGTGGCAAGGATTACTCAAGGCAACTGGAGACCAGCTCTGCTGCACGGACCTAGTGCGCACACATATCGCAGTGTGGGCTGGCCCGTGTTGCCCCTGGGCCCCTGGGCCCCGAACGCTCGCCTCTCCTGGGCCCCGATCACGTCCCTCCACAGTCTCTCATGAGGCCAGACAGGGAGGCTTCATTTAAGCATCCTACAGAATCAACACCTGGGTAGCAGCGAATAAGGCAGTTGACAGAGTGAATGCCATCATGAAAGCTAAAGCACTTTTCACAAGTTTTTTTAATTAGCCTGCAAGTTATCACATAACCAGACTATTTGAGGAAACAATTTCCAACTCCAAAATTGTTAAGGCTTGGAACTTGCAAGAGGATTAAAAAAAAACAATTCATCATGCAGATGGTGCTGTTACTCCATTGACAGTTCTTGCAATGGCAAAGTTAGTGCTGTTACAAAAGCAAAATACTGCCGGTGCTGGAAACCGAAACTAAAACATGCTGGAAACACTCAGTGGGTCAGGCAGCACCTGTGGAGAGAGAAACAGAATTAACGTTTCAGGACTGGAAAAAATTAAGAGATTTGCCGGCTTTAAAGCAAGTACAGAGGATCAAACACGAGAAGGGAAAACAGAAAGCAATGAAGGCGAAGAAGGTAAAAGAGACAAACGGAAATCCTATCGGAGAGAAGGGCAGAACTTCTTCAAGGTGGGCATTCCTGGAAGAGAAGCAGAAGGGAATTAATACAAAAGCAAAATACTGCGGATGCTGGAAATCTGACATAAAAACAGAAAATGTTGGGACTTCTCAGCAGGCCAGGTGGGCAGTAGCCATGAGGAAGATAATTCCTCCCCCTCCAACTATTAACAGCTCATCAAAGCAACATAATTGCAAACATAATTCCTTCACATGCTACTTATCAACACTGCTTGGAAGTTCTGGTTGGGCAGCTGTGGCGGTGGAGATGCAGTGGTGGGGGGACTTCTGCCCGCCAGTCTGCCCCAGTGATGACCCCGCCCAATGCCAAGGGTGGGGTCATTTGCAAAGAAGGGGCTGGTACCCACACCATTGTAAAAAGAACCTGAACACCACATACAGCATTGATTCACCAGAATGATAGTAAGATGAGCTTACTCATGGCCGAGGAGCTCCTCCCGGAGACACGGTGCGGATTTCGTCCCCTACGGGGCACAACGGTCATGATTTTTGCAGGCGACAGCTGCAGGAAAAATGCAGGGAGCAGCGCCAGCCCTTATATATGGCCTTCTTCGACCTCACTGTCAACCACGAGGGTCTATGGAGCGTCCTCCTCCATTCTGGATGCCCCCAAAGTTTGTCAACATCCTCTGCCTGCTCCACGATGACATGCAGGCTGTGATCCTTACCAACGGATCCATCACAGACCCAATCCACGTCCGGACCGGGGTCAAACAGGGCTGTGTCATCGCCCCAACCCTCTTCTCAATCTTCCTCGCTGCCATGCTCCACCTCACCATCAGCAAGCTCCCCGCTGGAGTGGAACTAAACTACAGAACCAGTGGGAAGCTGTTCAAACTTCGCCATCTCCAGGCCAGGTCCAAGACCACCCCAACCTCTGTCGTCGAGCTACATTACGCGGACGACGTCTGCGTCTGTGCACATAGAGGCTGAACTCCAGGGCATAGTCGACATATTTACTGAGGCGTACGAAAGCATGGGCCTTACACTAAACATCAGTAAGACAAAGATCCTCCACCAGCCTGTCCTCGCCGCACAGCACTGCCCCCCAGTCATCAAGATCCACGGCGTGGCCCTGGACAACGTGGACCATTTCCCATACCTCGAGAGCATCCTGTCAACAAGAGCAGACATTGACGACGAGATCCAACACCGCTTCCAGTGCGCCAGTGCAGCCTTCGGCCACCTGAGGAAAAGACTGTTTGAAGACCAGGCTCTCAAATCTACCACCAAGATCATGGTCTACAGGGCTGTAGTAATACCCGCCTTCCTGTATGGCTCAGAGACATGGACCATGTACAGTAGACACCTCAAGTCACTGGAGAAATACCAACGATGTCTCCGCAAGATCCTACAAATCATCTGGGAGGACAGACGCACCAACATGAGCGTTCTCGACCAGGCCAACATCCCCAGCATTGAAGCACTGACCACATTTCATCAGCTCCGCTGGGCAGGCCACGTTGTCCATATGCCAGACACGAGACTTCCAAAGCAAGTGCTCTACTCGGAACTCCTTCATGGCAAATGTGCCAAAGGTGGGCAGAGGAAACATTACAAGGACACCCTGAAAGCCTCCCTGATAAAATGCAACATCCCCACCGACACCTGGGAATCCCTGGCCCAAGATCGCCCTAAGTGGAGGAAGTGCATCCGAGAGGGCGCTGAGCACCTCGAGTCTCGTGGCTGAGAGCATGCAGAAACCAAGCGCAGGCAGCGGAAGGAGCGTGCGGCAAACCTGTCCCACCCACCCCTTCCCTCAATGATTATCTGTCCCACCTGTGACAGGGACTGTGACTCTTGTATTGGACTGTTCAGCCACCAAAGAACTCACTTCAGGAGTGGAAGCAAGTCTTCTTCGATTCCGAGGGACTGCCTATGATGATGATGAGTAAGATGAGAAACTATAGTTATGAGGAGACACTTGAAATACTGGGACAATTTCCACTGGAGCAAGGGACAGCTAAGAGGAGCTTTAATTAGGTTTCAAAAAAATGATAATGGGTTGATAGCATGAACAGAGAAAGATTGTTTCCTCTGGTTGGGAGTCAGTGAGGAGGTGGTCATCAATTTAAAAGTATCACTGAGTGAGGAGTGAGGGTCGGAGATGTTGGAGCATGCAATTGAGGCAGAGGCCACTGCATCTTTCAAGGGAAAACTGGATAAATGTTTGAAGCAGAGGACTATGGGGAGCGAGTGGGCCAATGGGATTGATTTGGGATTGATTTTGGATTGCAAAATGGAGGCACAGACACGATGGACCAAGCGGCCTGTGCTGTGTCTTCCCAGTCATCATTTTGGAAGTGGATTTGGATTAATAAAATCTACCGTGCACCAAATCATGGGCTAGTTTGCCATCTCGTCACCCACCAGGACTGTATTCATTGAAAATTGTGCTGCCATTCCAAGGTCATGTTGTTGCTGCCTATCATTTGCTTTGGCATCATACTTGCACAGAACCACGATAACTGGTGCCAGTTATCTTGAGTTCTTCCTCCTCTCACCCTGTGCCGCCTGCTTGCAGTCACCAGTTTAAGCACTTCTAATTAGTATACACATTCTTTATCCTTGTTTTTCTGCTCCAGGCGGACTAATTCTAGCCCTGGAAACACTTCTTTTTTTTTTAAGCTGCCCTTCCATTTAATTTCAGTGTCTTTACTCTGCCACCAGTTGTTTTGATTCAGATTGGCTTTGATTACTTTTTCTCTCTTCCTTCTCACTCTAAAATATAAGCCTGCAGGGCCACTGATCAGAAACTTAGCGCCCTGTCCATTCTCCAAAAGCAGGTGCTGTCAAGGGAACATTAGTTGTAAACGTTCGTGTGAGCCAGTACCGAACCTTGTCAGTGTATTCCCGGAATCGTGTTGGCTGTCAGTGTAATGTATGCACCAGTGAGGATGCTCACAGATTTGTAGTGCTGTTGATGAGAGGTGGGTGCCGGAGGGGCTGGAGTGCATCACCACCCCCGGCAACCAGATTTTAATTTGATTTTATATGTTTTAAAGTTTAATTTGTTTTATTGCCGGGTTTTAGTGTCCCCCTCCCCTTTTATAGGGGGCACTTGTATAATTTATGGTTTTAGTGCCCCAAAAAAAGGGCCTTGATAAGTGTTTGGAGTGTCCTCCAGATCAGGGGGCACTTGATTTAACTGTTCAATTTTGTTTTCGACAAAAGAGTTGTAGCGCTGTTGATGGCAGGCGGACGAGAGGGCTGTGGCTGGCGAGGTGACCAGGGTCAGGGACCTGCTCGATGGCGGAGGAGCGGGCTGGATGGTGCCAGACATGCCGGCACGTTGCCTTTCCTGGGCCGATGTCCGACGCGCGGCCAATGCCATCGAGTCGCTAAAAACAGCTCTGGGCCCTGACTCCGTTAGGTGTGTCGAAGAGGCTCAAGCACGTGGGGAGATCCCGTCCGAACTGACCCCCGTCCGGACGGAATTCCTCATCGGCGCCAAACCCCGGAACCTCCCTCGGGAGCCGGCGCCTCACAACTTGAGCCGCCTCGGTGAAATCCCCTCCGTGCCTTTCAGTTCTGCGCGGAGGGGTTTCCTGTACGGGCTGCTCCTGCACACTCTCCACTTTGCCATCCTCGTCTGCCGTCCAGACACGCCATGGCGTACCATCTTGCCGTCCGGAGGAGCCGGGGGTCCCCAATGGAGTGCACTCTACCCTCCCTCTATTTATTGGGGACTTGGCCTGGAGGGTGGTACACGGAGCAATCCCGTGCAATATGTTTTTAAGCCGGTTCACGGGCTCCCAGGCCGCCTGCAATTTCTGCGGTCTGGAAGAGTCCGTGTTCCATGTTTTTATGGAGTGTGCGAGGTTGCAGCCCCTGTTCCATTATTTAAAGGGGCTGCTCCTCAATTTCTGGCTGCACTTCAGTCCCACACTCCTGATCTTTGGGCACCCTGTGTGGAGGGGAGCGGGCAGGTCCGAGGGCCTCCTCGTAGGACTGCTCCTGGGCACGGCCAAGAGGGCCATCAGCCGGTCCAGGCAGCGGGCGGTCGAGGGGGTCGTTCAGCCTGATTGCCTGCCTCTCTTCCGTGGTTACATCCGAGCCAGGGTGTCCCTGGAGATGGAGCACGCGGTGTCCACCGGTACGCTCGCGGCCTTCCGCGAGAGGTGGGCGCCAGAGGGACTGGAGTGCATCATCACCCCCGGTAACCAAATTTAAATTTAATTTTATGTTTTAAAGTTTAATTTGGTTATTGTGCCGGTTTTAGTGCCGCCTCCCCCCTATTAGCCAAGGGGCACTTGTATAATTTGTGTTTCAGTGCCCTCAAAAAAAAACAAGGGGGCATTTGATTTAATTGGTTACAACTAAAATAGTTATAGTGCTGTCGCCCTAGGAGGCGTAAGGACCACCGTCCAGGAGCTGCCTGTCTTTTACAAGGAACTCACCAGGGTCTGGAACAAAGTCTCCACCAAGCGCAGCTCTCCACCGGCTGGAGTGGCGGCTGTCCTGCAGGAGCCACTGCTCGGGAATCCGTACCTCCACGACCGAGGTTTTAGGTGGCGGTCGGACGAGAGGGCTGTGGCTGGTGAGGTGACCAGGGTCAGGGACCTGCTCGATGATGGAGGAGCGGGCTGGATGGCGCCAGACATGCTGGCGCGGTGCCTAAATTCATCCGACGTCCGCCGCGCGGCCGATGCCATTGAGTCGCTAAAAACAGCTCTGGGCCCTGACTCCGTTAGGTGTGTCGAGGAGGCTCAAGCACGTGGGGAGATCCCGTCCGAACTGACCCCCGTCCGGACGGAATTCCTCATCGGCGCCAAGCCCCGAAACCTCCCTCGGGAGCCGGCGCCTCACAACTTGAACCTCTTCCGGGAAAACCCTTCCGTGCCTTTCGGTTCTGCGTGGAGGGGTTTCCTGTACGGGCTGCTCCTGCACACTCTCAACCTTGCCATCCTCGTCTGCCGTCCGGACACGCCATGGTCATCCTGCCGTCTGGAGGAGGCGGGGGTCCCCAGTGGAGTGCACTCTACGCGGGAGTCCTCCCTCTATTTATTGGGGACTTGGCCTGGAGGGTGGTGCACGGAGCAGTCCCGTGCAATAAGTTTTTAAGTCAGTTCACAAACTCCCAGGCCGCCTGCAATTTCTGCAGTCTGGAGGAGTCCGTGTTCCATGTCTATGTAAAGTGTGTGAGGTTGCAGCCCCTCTTCCAATATCTGAAGGGCTGCTCCTCAAATTCTGGCTGCACTTCAGTCCCACACTCCTGATCTTTGGGCGCCTTTGTGGAGGGGAGCAGGTAGGTCCGAGGGCCTCCTCATGGAACTGCTCCTGGGCCTGCTAAGGGGGCCATCAGCCGGTCCAGGCAGCGGACCGTCAAAGGGGGTCGTTCAGCCCGACTGCCTGCCTCTCTTCCGCGGTTACACCCAAGCCAGGGTGTCCTTAGAGATGGAGCACGCGGTCGCCACCGGTACGCTCGCGGCCTTCCGCGAGAGGTGGGCGCCGGAGGGACTGGAGTGCATCATTTCAACAGGGAGCAAAATTCTAATTTAATTTGATTTGTAAGGTTCCCTTTAATGTTTATTGGTTAATTTGTGGATTTTTGTGCCCTTCTAAAAGGGGGCACTTGATTTAAAGTTACTTTAAAATAGTTGCAGAGCTGTTGAGTTGGGAGTGGCTTAGCCAATCACGTGATGTTCACAAGACTCAATAAAACCCCAGCCAGTTGGGTTCGGGGGATCCACGATGGGGCAGGTGGTTGTGAGCCTGGTGGATGAACTGGTAATGTGTAGTGTGATTGTTAAATCTTTGTTAGTAAACCAACTAGTTCTTAATAGCAATGTGTTGCTATGAATTCTTAAGCAAAGAACCCATGAAACAAATACATTAGTCAGTGTGGATATCTGGGGCTAGGTTACCAGAAGCATCCCTCTGAGTTAAAGTGAGCATCCAACCACCAATGGCCATGATCTGGGGTGGCGGGCGTTGGTGGAATTGCCAAGACTCCAGTAAGCGCTGCCTATAAGTAGTGCTCCTGTGAGCTGGAAGCCCTCCCCGTCTCTCAGACACTGCATTGGTGGGTGTTGCACAAGTGCAGCTAAACTTGCAAGCACAAGCTGCTCGGCCAGATCGGGTCATTCAGGATATTCTTACGACATTATTCAGAGCACCCAAAGATTGGGAATGTGGGGTGCACTAAACAGTGACAGCATACAACGGTACAGAAAGCAAAGCACCTCTGATACAATCGCAGAGCTCAAATTAACATTATTTTTGATGGGGGGTTTACAACAACAACAACTTATATTTATAAAGCATTTTTAATGTAATAAAATGTTGCAAAGCGCTTCGCAGGAGTATTATGAGACAAAAATTTGAGACCGGGCCACATAAGGAGAAATTAGGGCAGGTGACCAAAAACTTGGTCGAAGAGGTTAAGTTTTAAGGAGCGTCTTAAAGGAGGAAAGAGAGGTAGAGAGGACTTAAGGGGTACTCAGCTGGTTAACTGCAAGATGCAAATTAACTTTTTTTAAAAGTCTAATCCCACTCCAAAAGAAATCAGAAATCTAACACTTCGTCATTTCAGTTACATCAAAGTCAGTCTGGCTGGTACCAACTTCAAACTCTCACACCTTTTTCTCGCCCAGAGCCTTATTTAGTGCCTTCAAGTCACACTGATCTTTGCCCAGCTTTTGAAATATAAAATGTATTCTTGTTAGTGTTGGACATCCTGGAGAGTTAAGGGTTAATCGTCGACCATCCTTGTATCTTGGAGCAACAGGCTTTCCACTATAAACAGGATGGCTTTGAAGTGTCGTGAGAGGAAATCAGGGGTCTTCTGCTTTTAGTGTCTTGAATGTTATAAGAACATAAGAAATAGGGGCAGCAGTAGGTCATACGGCCCCTCGAGCCTGCTCCGCCATTCAATAAGATCATGGCTGATCTTCTACCTCAACTCCACTTTCCTGCCCTATCCCCATATCACTTGATTCCCTTAGTGCCCAAAAATCTCAGTCTTGAATATACTCAGTGACTGAGCTATATATGAGAAATGTTTGTGCAAGGAAATACGTGACAGTAATGACATCAACCATGGGTGATTAAAGTATAACATGGTGGCTAGTGTAATAAACATAGGCAGAGGGATCTAGTTTTGGTCTCCTTACCTAAGGAAGGATATACTTGCCATAGAGGGAGTGCAACGAAGGTTCACCAGATTGATTCCTGGGATGGGGGGGATTGCCCTATGAGGAGAGATTGAGTAGACTAGGCCTATATTCTCCAGAGTTTAGAAGAATGAGAGGATCTCATTGAAACATACAAAATTCTTACAGGGCTTGACAGGGTAGATGCAGGGAGGATGTTTCCCCCCGGGCTGGGGAGTCTAGAACCAGGGGTCACAGTCTCAGAATAAGGGGTCGGCCATTTAGGACTGAGATGAGGAGGAATTTCTTCACTCAGAGGGTGGTGAATCTTTGGAATTCTCTACCCCAGAGGGCTGTGGAGGCTCAGTCGTTGAGTATATTCAAGACAGAGATCGATAGATTTTTGAATATTAAGGGACTCAAGGGATATGGGGAGCGGGCAAGAAAGTGGAGTTGAGGTAGAAGATCAGCCATGATCTTATTGAATGGCGGAGCAGGCTCGATGGGCCGAATGGCCTACTCCTGCTCCTAATTCTTATGGTCTTAACTATAGTATAGAAAGATAATGGTTAATAAACCTACTAGTCAAAGGATTTGAAAACTTTTAAGTCAGGAAGTCTTATTTGAGGAAAGTAGCTTTGGAGTCAACAACTACAATTGTTTGTATGAATAGATTGTTTTCCAGGGATTCAGGAACCGATATGTCATGAGCTCTTATCTGTGGCATGTAGACAAAATATGGTGTATAAAGGAGTATAAAGGAGTATTCAACATTTCTTCAGAGGGCTCAAAAGGTAGTCACCCAAACCAGATATCAATAAAGTCTGTTCCGTATACTCAACCATCAAGTGTCTTGTGCTTACTCAAAACATGTCCTTGTGAATCAAAGAAAGACCTTGATTAACAGTTGAATGCTAACCGTTACTAGAATGAAATACTACTGTATAGGCAACACACACAAAGATGGCTAACACTACCACCACTGAGCTCACTTGTAGCCTCATGAATACCTGTCAGTTAAGCATCATTTCTATTGTGCCCTCAATGTATTGTTTGTAAGCTGGGCTTTCGAAAGCAATGTAGCATCCACACTAAATCACAAAGCCGCTTCCATGTCAAAGAGCTACAGCGACTGGAATATTTTCTGTGCCACAAACCCGAACACTCTGTTGGGCGACAAGGCCTCCACACACATGAAATTTCATCAGTTTCTCCATATGATCATGTGACTGCTGACAAAAAAGTGTGTTTCTTTTTCTTCACGGTGTTTAAGTTTAATACAGGTTTTTTAAATGCCACTCAAGATCGGGCTTACTCATTGATTTAATAACCAGCACGTTGGCCCAGCTACAAAAAGTACCAGTGGGAATAATGTAGCCTCAATGTGCTACTATTTCAATTGCAACATTAGCAAGAGTGAATGTAGCAAAAGAGAACATGGTAATCGGAATCAGGAAGGTCACTTGCTTGGAACCAGAGGGCCAAATCTCTGACACTGTGATTACATTTAAATGTACTCATAGGGATCCATCCATTAATTTATTAGGCATCAGGGGTAATATATTAGCATGGATAGAGGATTGACTAACGAACAGAAAACAGAGAGTCGGGATAAATGGTTCATTCTCGGGTTGGCAAACAGTAACTAGTGGGGTGCCGCAGGGATCAGTGCTGGGACCCCAACTATTTACAATCTACATTAATGACTTGAATGAAAGGACCGAGTGTAATGTAGCCAAGTTTGCTGATGATACAAAGATGGGTGGGAAAGCAAATTGTGAGGAGGACACAAATAATCTGCAAAGGAATATCGACAGGCTAAGTGAGTGGGCAAAAATTTGGCAGATGGAGTATAATGTGGGAAAATCTGAGATTATCTGTTATGTCTTGAATAAAGAGTCTGACCAGATACTGCAAGCTCAAAGTAAGGTGTGACCGTAGTCCTTTATTACAGATCTCAGAGTGCCTCTCCAGCCTGTGAGGCCTCCTTAAATACAGGTGTTCCCAAGGGATTATGGGATCCCTTGGGACTCCAGGGGATAAGCCCTCTGGTGGTTAGACATGGTAATTACAGGTTTACATACATAACAACACTCCCCGTCCCCTCCTCCCAAAGTCAATAGTGTAACTATTTACTATGTGAGTCGATCTGGGGCCTTCCTTTCCCTGGTTGATCGTCTCGGTGCAAATGCTGGTTTTGGTGAGTCGTTTGTTGGGCCTTCGCTGGGCTGTGCGCAGCTGGCCTTGCTAGATTGCTGAGGGTGATAGGTTCTGCTTTGTGGTCAACCACTGGGTCGATTGCCACTTGTGTGTGTGTTGGAGGGTCAAAAAAGGTAGAGTCTATTGTGGGTTGCTCTGGATAGTCCGTAAATCTGAGTTTGGTTTGGTCCAAGTGTTTCCTGTAGGTGAGTCCATTTGTGAGTTTGACCACAAACACCCTACTCCCCTCTTTGGCCCAAACAGTGCCAGCAATCCACTTGGGACCTTGTCCATAGTTCAAGACAAATACAGAATGTATTCAACCAGCATTGTAACCCATGTATAAACTGACCTAAGTTGTACACCGTGAGAACACTGACCACTAGGTGGGAGACACTCCTAACCTGGACCTTCAGGTATAAAAGGGGAAGCTCCACCCACCTTCATCACTTGAGTGCTAAGGAATAAAGGACAGGTCACAGACTGACCTTCTCTCAAGCATGGGCCTCGTGTGCATTTATACTGTGTAGTAAGGACGTATCAGAATCATTTACTTCAATTTCGCATGACACATTTGCGCGATCATGATATAGAAACATAGAAACGTAGAAAATAGGTGCAGGAGCAGGACATTCAGCCCTTCTAGCCTGCACCGCCATTCAATGAGTTCATGGCTGAACATGAAACTTCAGTACCCCCTTCCTGCTTTCTCGCCATACCTCTTGATCCCCCGAGTAGTAAGGACTTCACCTAACTCCCTTTTGAATATATTTAGTGAATTGACCCCAACCACTTTCTGTGGCAGAGAATTCCACAGGTTCACCACTCTCTGGGTGAAGAAGTCTCTCCTCATCTCGGTCCTAAATGGCTTACCCCTTATCCTTAGTTCTGGACTTCCCCAACATTGGGAACATTCTTCCTGCATCTAACCTGTCTAAACCCGTCAGAATTTTAAACGTTTCTATGAGGTCCCCTCTCATTCTTCTGAACTCCAGTGAATACAAGCCCAGTTGATCCAGTCTTTCTTGATAGGTCAGTCCCACCATCCCGGGAATCAGTCTGGTGAATCTTCGCTGCACTCCCTCAATAGCAAGAATGTCCTTCCTCAAGTTAGGAGACCAAAATTATACACAATACTCCAGGTGTGGCCTCACCAAGGCCCTGTACAACTGTAGCAACACCTCCCTGTCCCTGTACTCAAATCCCCTCGCTATGAAGGCCAACATGCCATTTGCTTTCTTAACCGCCTGCTGTACCTGCATGCCAACCTTCAATGACTGATGTACCATGACACCCAGGTCTCGTTGCACCTTCCCTTTTCCTAATCTGTCACCATTCAGATAATAGTCTGTCTCTCTGTTTTTACCACCAAAGTGGATAACCTCACATTTATCCACATTCTGTTGAAGCCGCCTGCTCTCTACCTGTTCGTGTAGATCAGGGTGTACTAACGAGAGCCTTGTCTTAAGTGCCCTTTTCATGAGCAGTTCAGCGGGAGGGACCCCAGTGAGTGAGTGGGGTCTTGTGTGGTAACTAAGTAGGACTCGGGATAAGTGAGTCTGCAGTGCCTTCAGTTACCCTTTTCAAGCTCTGCTTGATTGTGTGAACTGCTCGTTCTGCCTGACCATTGGACGCTGGTTTAACAGGGCAGACGTGACATGTTTGACCCCATTGCGGGTCATGAATTCTTTGAACTCGGCACTGGTAAAGCACGGCCCATTGTCACTTACAAGGACATCAGGCAGGCCGTGCGTGGCAAACATGGCCCGTAGGCTTTCAATGGTGGCAGCGGACGTGCTTGCCGACATTATCACACATTCAATCCACTTGGAGCACGCATCTACAACCACTAAAAATATTTTTCCCAAGAATGGGCCTGCATAGTCGACATGAACCCTTGACCACGGTTTGGAGGGCCAAGACCATAATCTTAGTGGTGCCTCCCTGGTTGCATTGCTTAACTGTGAACATGTATTACATCTGTGCACGCAGGACTCTAAGTCTGCATCGATACCGGGCCACCACACGTGGGATCTGGCTATCACTTTCATCATTACAATACCTGGGTGGGTACTGTGGAGATCACTAATGAAAGTGTCCCTGTCCTTTTTTGGCACAACTACCCGATTACCCCATAGGAGGCAGTCTGCCTGTATAGACATTTCATCTTTGCGCCGCTGATACGGATTTATTTCTTCCTGCATCTCTAACGGGACACTGGACCAACTCCCGTGGAGCACACAGTTTTTTACGAGGGACAGTAAGGGGTCCTGGCTCGTCCAGGTTCTAATCTGTCGGGCGGTAACAGGTGATTGCTCACTCTCGAATGCTTCCATTACCATGACTAAATCTGCGGGCTGTGCCATCTCCACCCTGGTGGTGGGCAATGGCAGCCTACTGAGAGCATCGGCACAGTTTTCTGTGCCTGGCCTGTGGCGGATGGCGTAGTTGTGTGCGGACAACGTGAGCGCTCGCTTCTCGGCCTTTTGGCTAAGATCTGCATAACTAACCTGACCAGCCACCATGACGTCCGGGTGGTTTCTCCCTGGTCAGGAAGGTATATGCTTACATTTTTGTAAACAGGAGGTGGGTGGGATTGGTGACCCATCCACCTCCACGGAGGTGTGTGGGGGACCTGACCCATCCACCTCCATGGCACGAACCTGGTATTGCAGTACTTCCAGGAACGGTGCAGTGGCTCTAGGCCTTTTGGCTAAGAGCATTGGCGCAGAGTGATCCTTGACTGGTGCAGGGTGACCTCTGGCGTTTGACAAAGAATTGTAACGATTGGATAACGATTGGACATGAATTTAAAAAAAACAAAAAACGTGAGCGCCCATCTCTGGATGCGGGCCGATGCATTCGTATTTAGCCCCTTATTTTCAGAAAAGAGGGATATCAGTGGTTTATGGTCGGTTTCCAATTCAAATTTGAGCCCGATCAGATATTGATGCATTTTCTTTACCCCGTAGACACACGCTAACGCTTCTTTTTCGATCATACTGTAGGCCCTCTCGGCCTTAGACAGACTTCTGGATGCATAAGCAACCGGTTGCAATTTCCCAAATTCATTAGCTTGTTGCAATACACTCCCGACCCCGTATGACGACGCATCACATGCTAGTACCAAACGTTTACATGGATCGTACAACACAAGCAATTTGTTTGAACATAACAGCTTCCTAGCTTTCTGAAAAGCATTTTCTTGGCTTTTACCCCACACCCATTCATCTCCTTTACGCAGCAAAGAGTGCAGGGGTTCTCACAATGTGCTTCGACCCAATAAGAAGTTACCAAAGTAGTTCAGGAGACTGAGAAACGACCGCAGCTCCATCACGTTCTGTGGTCTTGGTGCGTTATTGATTACATCCGTCTTCTAATCGGTGGGCCTGATGCAATCCACCGTGATTCTTCGCCCCAGGAACTCCACTTCAGCTGCCAGTAAAACGCACTTCGAGCATTTTAGCCTGAGCCCCACATGATTACGGTAGCAATTATGGGAATCAGTTCCTTTTACTACGTTCTAAGTTTGGTACGAATGGGAGTCAGGACTGGCCTTGAAGCCTTGTTGCACCACAACTTATGGGCTGGCTTGCGCCCGTGTCCAGCTCTATGGACACCGGGAGTCCATTTAATTCAACCTTCAGCATTATCAGGGCACACTTTGTGGTAAATGTGTGTACCCCATATACCTCTGCCTCCTCGGTCTGAGGCTCTGTTCGTCATGATCCACCGTGGATCTGTCCTCCTCTGCAACATGGTGGTTTGCAGGGTTTGCAGCTCGCCTGCACATACGTTGGAAGTGTCCTATTGTTCCACAGCCCTTGCAAACGTATCCTTTGAAGCAGCATGAATGGAATCGATGATCACCCCCGCAGCACCAACAAGGTGTTAATTGCCTTGTATTCATCACCCTTGATGGGGGACTCTGAGTCATCTGCGGACGTGCAGCTACAGGCGTGTAAGTCCTGCCATGTGCATTTCGATTCGAAAACAATGTTACTTTGTTCACAGTACTTGCAGCATCACTCGTGTGCTGGGAAATTTGTTTGGTATTGTCACTGGTGGAGATAAACGCCTGGGCTATCGCTATGGCTTTACTCAAGGTTGGGGTCTCTACAGTCAAAAGTTTGCAAAGTATTGCTTCATGGCCAATGCTAAGTACAAAGAAGTCCCTGAGCATATGCTCCAAGTGTCCTTCAAATTCGCAATGTCCTGCAAGGCACCTTAGCTCAGCGACGTAGCTCGCCACTTCCTGGCCTTCAGACCTCCTGTACATGTAGAACCGATACCTTGCCATCAGAACGCTTTCCTTCGGGTTTAGATGCTCCCGGACCAGTGTGCACAACTCATCGTATGACTTGCCTGTGGGTTTCGCTGGAGCGAGCAGATTTTTCATGAGGCCATACGTTGGTGCCCCACAAACGTTGAGGAGGATCGCCCTTCGTTTGGCAACGTTCGCTTTTCCTTCCAGCTCATTGGCCACGAAGTATTGGTTGAGTCGCTCCACGAAGGTTTCCCAATCATCTCCCTCCGAAAATTTCTCCAGGGTGCCCACAGTTCTCTGCATTGTTGCATTGGGGTTCGTTATCTGTATCTCGTCGCCAGTTGTTATGTCTTGGATAACGAGTCAGACTAGATACTGCAAGCTCAAAGTAAGTGTGACCGTAGTCCTTTATTACAAATCTGAGAGTCCCTCTCCAGCCTGTGAGGCCTCCTTATATACAGGTGCTCCCAAGGGATTGTGGGATCCCTTGGGACTCCAGGGGATAAGCCCTCTGGTGGTTAGACATGGTAATTACAGGTTTACATACATAACAACACTCCCCCCCCCCAAGTCAATAGTGTAACATACTATTGACTTTGGGGGGGGGGAGTGTTGTTATGTATGTAAACCTGTAATTACCATGTCTAACATAACAGGTTTACATACATAACATTATCCACTTTGGCAGAAATAATAGAAAAGCAAATTATAATTTAAATGGAGAAAAATTGCAAAGTACTGCAGTACAGAGGGAAACACAAAACATTAGTATGCAGGTACAGCAAGTAATCAGGAAGGCAAATGGAATGTTGGCCTTTATTGCAAGGGGGATAGAGTATAAAAGCAGAGAAGTCCTGCTACAACTGCACAGGGTATTGGAGTACTGCATACAGTTTTGGTCTCCGTATTTAAGGAAGGATATACTTGCATTGGAGGCTGAAACAAGATGTACATTTACAATTCTCAACGAAACACAGCAGTTGCCCTCTTCAGGCCTTTTGTGATTTTATATGGCCATCCCGTAGGGATTATCTCCGTCGCCCAGATCGACCAACAAAGCTAGTCCTAGTATACAGATCCAGCACATTCCACGTGTTGATGGTGCTGTTTTGTATGGCTCAGAGGTGCAGGGATGGAATTAGGCTCTGTGGGCATACGTTTACATAAAACTCTGATGATTGAAAGGATTTGATGGTTTGTTAAGGAATTGGACTATTTTCTCAGAAGGATAAGCCCAGGTTTTTAAGGATCTCATTGGTCTGCTGTGTCTGTTTAATACTGCAAGAGGTATCAGTGCCTCACAACCTGAAACAGTAGAGTGGTATGGTCGAGGAAAATAGTTTGGTTTAATTATAGTGCTCAAAACCAGTTGAGGGCCAGGTATTCAAGTGTTTGTACAGATGGTGCTACCACAGGTGTCCCTTCCTGATTTAAAGGGAGGATATGACATTGAACTTACAGGACATCAAGGATGGCATTCAAATTGCAGATTCTCAACACTTTTACTGGCCCAGTTTCCAAGGACACCAACAAATTGTTGAATACATGACGAGCATCAATATGGGTAAACCAAGTCACAAGTGGCACAGAAATCCCTATCCATTAACATTTTACATGAGTGAGCACAGATATTGTAGGCCCCATACTTGTCAGGAGTCAATCAACAATCTTAGATTATGGGGGAGAAATTTGGGAGTGCACACAAATGGGGTCCAGGAAACCCCAGATATTGGTCCTTAGATATTAGACTAGACGGCGCTGAGGGAGGAGGCCACACAACTCAGTGCTGCAACAGAGTTCATCATAGGCAGTCCCTCGGAATCGAGAAAGACTTGCTTCCACTCTTAAAATGAGTCCTTAGGTGGCTGAACAGTCCAATCGGAGAGCCACAGTCCCTGTCACAGGTGGGACAGACAGTCGTTGAGGGAAGGGGAGGGTGGGACAGGTTTGCCGCATGCTCCTTCCGCTGCCTGCGCTTGATTTCTGCATGCTCTCGGCGATGAGACTCGAGGTGCACTTCCTCCACTGAGGGCGGTCTTTGGCCAGGGACTCCCAGGTGTCAGTAGGGATGTCACACTTTATCAGGGAGGCTTTGGGGGTGTCCTTGTAACGTTTCCACTGCCCATCTTTGGCTCGTTTGCCGTGAAGGAGCTCTGGGGGGCAGTGCTGTGCGGCGAGGACAGGCTGGTGGAGGACCTTTGTCTTACTGATGTTTAGCGCAGGGCCCACGGTGATCGGTGGCTGGGGGTGGGCAGAATCATGCCTCGGGGAGTGATCACAGAGGATTGTGATTGGTGGTTGGGGAGGAACATCTACTTTCGGTGCCAGGGCCTGGAAGTCAAAGGTCTTGGAGCCGGTGATGGCAGCATTCAGGATGGTGATCGTAGGAAGTAACTCTCCTTTTTTTCTTATAAAGTATGGTCAGTGCTAGCTGCCTCAGGGCAAACCAATGTCGCAGCGGGGTTCTGAAGCAGGAGTTAGACCCCATATCTGCTTCAGGTGTGGGGAAAGGATTTCTCTCATTCATCTCAGCCCTAGATGTTGGGCGACACGCTTTGGGCCTGTCATTTTGGCATCTTCGGAGGTCAGTAGCTCTATCAACAGATGTAGATGTTGTACCCAACGCATTTTTTTTAGAAATGTTCACTGGTTCCCTGCTGAGACTGTCCAATCAGGATATTCGTTCCGTGTCCCAGAAGATTACACACTGGTGGCAACCATGCAAAATAAGAGTTTCAATCCATCCTCTACCCTGGAAGAGATGTTTAGTGATACAATGTCCTATTTGCCACACATGAGCTAAGTCGAAAAACTGGGATTAAAAACTTGTCCACCCATTTTGTTTATTGAGATATGCCACAAGTATCAAGGGAGTTTGCCATTTTAACAGTTATGCAGATGCTAAAAGTATAGTCCATAAAAGTTAAATCAAAGATGGCATGGTTAGTAGACACACAACGAAGCTAGGAATGCAGAGTGGTACGTGCTCGAGATGACTGGGTTAGCCACACGTATGCAGGGCCACCAGAAAAATTTCAGAATAAGGGGTCACTCTTTTAGAATTGAGATGAGGAGGAATTTCGTCTCTCAGAGGGTCATAAATCTATGGAATTCTCTGCCCCAGAGAGCTGTGAAGGCTGGGTCATTGAATATATTTAAGGCGGAGACAGACAGATTTTTGAACGAAAAGGGAGTCAAGGGTTATGGGGAGCGGACAGGGAAGTGGAGTTGAGGCCAAGATCAGATCAGCCATGATCTTAGTAAATGGCGGAGCAGGCTCGAGGGGCCAAATGGCCAACTCCTGCCCCTATTTCTTATGTTCTTATACCAGTCACCAGTACTTTGAAGGCGAAAGCTTGCTGGCTCGGTTGCCAGTGAGACAAAATAAGTTACAGGCCAATTGGACTCGCATACCCTGTATATAAAAAAAAACAATAGTTCACATAAATAAAGGAGACTATGAAGGTATGAGGGCAGAGTTGGCTGAAGTGGACTGGGAAAATAGATTAAAGTATAGGACGGTTGATGAACAGTGGTGTACATTTAAGGAGATATTTCGTAACTTTCAAGAAAAATATATTCCAGTGAGGAGGAAAGGGTATAAAAGATAGCCATCCGTGGCTAACTAAAGAAATAAAGGATGGTATCCAATTAAAAACAAGGGCATACAGTGACCAAAACTAGTGGGAGGACAGAAGACTGAGAAGCTTTTAAAAGCCAGCAAAGAACGACTAACAAAATGATTAAGGGACAATAGACTGTGAAAGTAAACTAGTATGAAATATAAGAACAGATAGCAAGAGTTTCTATAGGTATATAAAAAGGAAAAGGGTGGCTAAAGTAAATGTTGGTCCTTTATAGGACGAGACCAGGGAATTAGTAATGGGGAACATGGAGATGGCAGAAACTGAACAAATATTTTGTATCGGTTTTTACGGTAGAGGACACTAAAAATATCCCAACAGTGGATAGTCAAGGGGCTATGGGGAAGGGGGGTCTTAACACAATCACAATGGAGGTGGTACTCAGTAAGATAATGGGACTAAAGTTGGATAAATCCCGTGGACCTGATGGCTTGCATCCTCGGGGTTTTAAAGAGTAGTGGCAGGGATAGTGGATGCATATTCTGTGAAGGTCCCAACAGATAATTGACCAAAATTCCCTGGATTCTGGAGTGGTACCAGAAGATTGGAAAACTGCAAATGTAACACCCCTATTTAAAAAAGGAGGCAAACAAAAAGCAGGAAACTATAGACCAGTTAGCCTGACATCTGTGGTTGGGAAAATATTGGAGTCCATTATTAAAGAAGCAGTAGCAGGACATTTGGAAAAGCAAAATTTGGTTAGGCAGAGTCAGCATGGATTTATGAAGGGGAAGTCATGTTTGACAAATTTTCTGGAATTCTTTGAGGAGGCAACAGGGTGGATAAAGGGGAACCAGTGAATGTGGTGTTATGGACTTCCAGAAGGCATTTGACAAGGTGTCACATAAAAGGTTACTGCACAAGATAAAAGTTCACAGGGTTGGGGGTAATATATTAGCATGGATAAAGGATTGGCTAACTAACAGAAAACAGAGTCGGGATAAATGGTTCATTCTCGGGTTGGCAATCAGTAACTAATGGTGTGCCGCAGGGATCAGTGCTGGGACACCAACTATTTACAATCTATATTAACAACTTGGATGAAGGGACCGAGCGTAACGTAGCCAAGTTTGCTGACGATACAAAGATGGGAGGAAAAGCAATAGAAACATAGAAAATAGGTGCAGGAGTAGGCCATTTGGCCCTTCGAGCCTGCACCGCCATTCAATGAGTTCATGGCTGAACATGCAACTTCAGTACCCCATTCCTGCTTTCTCGCCATACCCCTTGATCCCCCTAGTAGTAAGGACTACATCTAACTCCTTTTTGAATATATTTAGTGAATTGGCCGCAACAACTTTCTGTGGTAGAGAATTCCACAGGTTCACCACTCTCTGGGTGAAGAAGTTTCTCCTCATCTCGGTCCTAAATGGCTTACCCCTTATCCTTAGACTGTGACCCTGGTTCTGGATTTCCACAACATTGGGAACATTCTTCCTGCATCTAACCTGTCTAAACCCATCAGAATTTTAAATGTTTCTATGAGATCCCCTCTCATTCTTCTGAACTCCAGTGAATACAAGCCCAGTTGATCCAGTCTTTCTTGATAGGTCAGTCCCGCCATCCCGGGAATCAGTCTGGTGAACCTTCGCTGCACTCCCTCAATAACAAGAATGTCCTTCCTCAAGTTAGGAGACCAAAACTGTACACAATACTCCAGGTGTGGCCTCACCAAGGCCCTGTACAACTGCAGTAAGACCTCCCTGCCCCTGTACTCAAATCCCCTCGCTATGAAGGCCAACATGCCATTTGCTTTCTTAACCGCCTGCTGTACCTGCATGCCAACCTTCAATGACGGATGTACCATGACACCCAGATCTCGTTGCACCTCCCCTTTTCCTAATCTGTCACCATTCAGATAATAGTCTGTGTCTCTCTGTTTTTACCACCAAAGTGGATAACCTCACATTTATCCACATTATACTTCATCTGCCACGCATTTGCCCACTCACCTAACCTATCCAAGTAACTCTGCAGCCTCATAGCATCCTCCTCGCAGCTCACGCTGCCACCCAACTTAGTGTCATCCGCAAATTTGGAGATACATTTAATCCGCTCGTCTAAATCATTCATGTACAATGTAAACAGCTGAGGCCCCAGCACAGAACCTTGCGGTACCCCACTAGTCACTGCCTGCCATTCTGAAAAGTACCCATTTACTGCTACTCTTTGCTTCCTGTCTACCAACCAGTTCTCAATCCACGTCAGCACACTACCCCCAATCCCATGTGCTTGAACTTTGCACATTAATCTCTTGTGTGGGACCTTGTCGAAAGCCTTCTGAAAGTCCAAATATACCACATCAACTGGTTCTCCTTTGTCCACTTTACTGGAAACATCCTCAAAAAATTCCAGAAGATTTGTCAAGCATGATTTCCCTTTCACAAATCCATGCTGACTTGGAACTATCATGTCACCTCTTTCCAAATGCGCTGCTGTGACATCCTTAATAATTGATTCCATCATTTTACCCACTACTGATGTCAGGCTGACCGGTCTATAATTCCGTTTTCTCTCTCCCTCCTTTTTTAAAAAGTGGGGTTACATTGGCTACCCTCCACTCCATAGGAACTGATCCAGAGTCTATGGAATGTTGGAAAATGATTGTCAATGCATCCGCTATTTCCAAGGCTACCTCCTTAAGTACTCTGGGATGCAGTCCATCAGGCCCTGGGGATTTATCGGCCTTCAATCCCATCAATTTCCCCAACACAATTTCCCGACTAATAAGGATTTCCCTCAGTTCCTCCTTCTTACTAGACCCTCTGACCCCTTTTATATCCGGAAGGTTGTTTGTGTCCTCCTTCGTGAATACCGAACCAAAGTAGTTGTTCAATTGGTCCGCCATTTCTTTGTTCCCTGTTATGACTTCCCCTGATTCTGACTGCAGGGGACCTACGTTTGTCTTTACTAACCTTTTTCTCTTTACATATCTATAGAAACCTTTGCAGTCCGTCTTAATGTTCTCTGCAAGCTTCCTCTCGTACTCTATTTTCCCTGCCCTAATCAAACCCTTTGTCCTCCTCTGCTGAGTTCTAAATTTCTCCCAGTCCCTGGGTTCACTGCTATTTCTGGCCAATTTGTATGCCACTTCCTTGGCTTTAATACTATCCCTGATTTCCCTTGATAGCCACAGTTGAGCCACCTTCCCAATTTTATTTTTATGCCAAACAGGGATGTACAATTGTTGTAGTTCATCCATGCAGTCTCTAAATGTCTGCCATTGCCCATCCACTGTCAACCCCTTAAGTATCATTCGGCAATCTATCCTAGCCAATTCACGCCTCATACCTTCAAAGTTACCCTTCTTTAAGTTCTGGACCATGGTCTCTGAATTAACTGTTTCATTCTCCATCCTAATGTAGAATTCCACCATATTATGGTCACTCTTTCCCAAGGGGCCTCGCACAACGAGATTGCTAATTAATCCTCTCTCATTACACAACACCCAGTCTAAGATGGCCTCCCCCCTAGTTGGTTCCTCGACATATTGGTCTAGAAAACCATCCCTTATGCACTCCAGGAAATCCTCCTCCACCGTATTGCTTCTAGTTTGGTTAGCCCAATCTGCACCTTTATTGCATGCATCCCTAATTTCCTGTTTGATGCCCTCCCCAACATCACTACTACTGTTTGGAGGTCTGTACACAACTCCCACTCACGTTTTTTGCCCTTTGGTGTTCTGCAGCTCTACCCATATAGATTCCACATCATCCAAGCTAATGTCCTTCCTAACTATTGCATTAATCTCCTCTTTAACCAGCAATGCTACCCCACCTCCTTTTCCTTTTATTCTATCCTTCTTGAATGTTGAATACCCATGGATGTTGAGTTCCCAGCCCTGATCATCCTGGAGCCACGTCTCTGTAATCCCAATCACATCATATCTGTTAACATCTATTTGCACAGTTAATGCATCCACCTTATTACGGATACTCCTTGCATTAAGACACTAAGCCTTCAGGCTTGTTTTTTTTTAAAACACCCTTTGTCCTTTTAGAATTATGATGTAGTGTGGCCCTTTTTGTTTCTTGCCTTTGTTTACTCAGCCTTCCACTATTGCTTTTTACCTTTCTACCATCTATTTCTGACTCCATATTACTTCGCCCTATCTCACTGCATAGGTTCCCACCCCCCTGCCATATTCGTTTAAACACTCCCAAACTGCATTAGCAAATGTTACCCCTAGGACATCAGTTCCAGTCCTGCCCAAGTGCAGACCGTCCCTTTTGTACAGGTCCCACTTCCCCCAGAACTGGTTCCAATGTCCCAGAAATTTGAATCCCTTCCTCTTGCACCACTGCTCAAGCTATATATTTATTCTAACTATCCTGCTCCCTCTACTCTGATTAGCACGTGGCACTGGTAGCAATCCAGAGATTACTACCTTTGAGGTCCTACTTTTTAATTTAACTCCTAGCTCCCTAAATTCAGCTTGTAGGACCTCTTCCCACTTCTTACCGATATCATTGGTACCTACATGTACCACGACAACTGGCTGTTCACCCTCCCTCTCCAGAATGCTCTGCAGCCGCTCCGAGACATCCTTGACCCTTGAACCAGGGAGGCAACATACCATCCTGGAGTCTCGGTTGTGGCCGCAGATACTCCTATCTATTCCCCTTACAATAGAGCCCCCTATCAGTATAGTTCTCCCACTCTTCTGTGCAGCAGAGCCACCCACGGTGCCATGAACCTGGCTGCTGGTGCCTTCCCCTGGGAAGTCATCTCCCCCAACAGTATCCAAAACGGTATATCTGTTTTGGAGGGAGATGACCGCAGGGGACTCCTGCACTACCTTCCTGCTCTTGCCTTGTCTCTTGGTCACCCATTCACTATCTGTCATAACCCTTACCTGCGGTGTGAGGACACAAAAAACCTGCACAAGGACAGACAGGCTAAGTGAATGGGTAAAAATTTGGCAGAAGTATAATGTTGGAAAATGTGAGGTTATGCACTTTGGCAGAAAAAAATTGAAGAGCAAGTTATTATTTAAATGGAGAAAAATTGCAAAGTGCTGCAGTACAGCGGGACCTGGTGCATGAAACACAAAAGGATAGTATGCAGGTACAGCAAGTGATCAGGGAGGCCAACGGAATCTTGGCCTTTATTGCAAAGGGGATGGAGTATAGAAGCAGGGAAGTCTTGCTACAGTTATACAAGGTATTGGTGAGGCCACACCTGGAATACTGTGTGCAGTTTTGGTTTCCATATTTAAGAAAGGATATACTTGCTTTGGAGGCAGTTCAGAGGTTGACTAGGTCGATTCCGGAGATGAGGAAAAGTTGAGTAGGTTCGGCCTCTACTCATTGGAATTCAGAAGAATGAGAGGTGATCTTATCAAAACGTGTAAGGTTATAATAACATAATAGGAGCAGGACATATGGCCCCTCGAGCCTGCTCTGCCATTTAATACGATCGTGGCTGATCTGATCATGGACTCAGCTCCACTTCCCTGCCCGCTCCCCATAATCCCTTATTGGTTAAGAGGGGGCTTAACAAGGATATTTCCACGGATAGGGGAGACTAGAACTCGGGGGCATAAACTTAGAATAAGAGGCCATCCATTTAAAACTGAGACGAGGAGGAATTTCTTCTCTGAGGGTTGTAAATCGGTGGAATTCGCTTTCTCAGAGCTGTGGAAGCTGGGTCATTGAATAAATTGAATACAGAGATAAGACAGTTTCTTAACCGATAAGGGAATAAGGGGTTATGGGGAGCGGGCAGGGAAGTGGACCAGAGTCCATGATCAGATCAGCCATGATCGTATTGAATGACGGAGCAGGCTCGAGGGGCCGTATGACCGACTCCTGCTCCTATTTCTTATGTTCTTAATATTCCTAGTACCACTTTCTGGAATTTGTGCTCTACATCCTGCTGACAGTTTGAAGATGTTTTCCACTAATCCTGGTCCAATATTGCTTGCTTCTGCAAATAATTCTATTTTTGTGAGGAAACTCTTTCAATAGTTTAGTCTGCTAGAAAAAGTGTCTGTGCTGTGGCCAATATTATCCATCGCCTGATGTAATGATAAATGCAGTGGAACCATACGTGCTTATCCACTCGCCAATTTGCAATAAAAGGCAAGATTGGTTATCTGTGACACATTGTAGTCCATATACAACAGGTTACTGTTTCATGTCATGGGGAGTGTGGGCACTGTGCAAGTTGCCTCTTGTGGCGTGAATGGGTAAAAACTTTCGGAAGCAAGCTAGAAACAGCTCTCCAGCCCTGAAATCTTGCACCATCAAGCACCCTGTCAAAACTCTCAAGGACGGGTAAAAAGCATCACTGAACGCCGACACAGACACTTCTTCACTCTGGGGAATTTTGAGAGTCACAGTAAACTATTAAAAGACAAAAAGTGCACTCCACAGAAATGAAGCAGCAGCAATAGTGAAGGTATTCCAAAGATTAGTTTATTTGAAGGAAAACTGATGGGGCATTATACATGATAATAAAAGACATCTCCTGGAAAGCAGACTATAGAGTACAAATCTTTTTAATAGAAGGTATTATACAAATTTTACATAAGTCCTCTGAATGTGTAATGTGTAAACGAATTCATTAAATTTGTCCGTATTGGGGGAGCAGAGGGGGAGAAAGAGGGGGAGGGCTCATTTATGAGACTTACCAATAAATACCTGTGTCTGAAGCTTAATTTCTCTTGAGACAGACTTTCCTTTGGACTGTATAACCCAAGAACTCCAGAGTTGGGAATTTGAGATTTCTTCCAGCTAATTTTAATGTACTATACACAAAGATTTCCGATTGTTGCCCATCAAAATTCTTCAGCTGATACTATGAACTCAGCAAACCTATTCCTATCAGATGAAACTGCTTTAAAATCAGTACAAACCACTGCAGCCATAAAATGACACTAAGTCTGGTGGAAGAGCAAAACACTGTCTGCTACTGGGATGGGGGTGGGGGGGGGGGGGGAGAAAGAGAAGAGGAGGGGGGGGGGGAAAGAGATGAGGTGGGCAAGAGATTAAGGGGGCTTAAATATGAATTGTTAAAAAAAAATAAAGATTCCAGTTTGAACCGCTAGTGACCAGGTAAATTAGTACTGTACATTAAACAGGATCACACTGATCGGCGAGCAAATTAAAAATAGTTAAATGCTGGTTTTTATTTTTTTCTTCGATCTGCTTATCGTCACATGATGCACTTGGTTTTCAAAGGGTCCTGATCTCTAGCTCCGACCCGAGTCTCAGACATTTAAATGTATGACAGTCTTCTTGTTGCTCCTCCACTAAACAAACCTTCAATTTAAGCGGGATCTTGCCATTTTTTTTTCCCTGAAAGAGGAAAGCGAGACTCGGGATTGACGTTTCCAACAGCTTCCAGATCCAATGTGACTGAAAAGAACTTAGAATTTCAGATCCAATTGCAGGCCTGTGTGTCTTAATATTTTCAGATGTTATTGATGGTTAAAATATGTAGTTTGCGCCCCAAATAAAGTTAGCAAATGGTTCAAGGCAAACAACCATTTCACTAAAAATGACTTTCCCAAAGCCTGAATCAGATCACTTAAAAATTCAGGAAAGGAATGCAATTTTGCCAAAATGCTTGTGTTGCAGAACACACTGAGCTGCACTAATATGTGAGCTGCAAGAATTTCAGCCCTTTCAGCTCTGCTAGGATGCGTTGTCGAGTGCAGACAAAAAAGGCGATTACTTTCATGAATAGGCATTGGCTACAAACCAGACTGAGCTGAGTGGTGTAAAATGGAACATGTTGTCTGTTAAACTTGCAATAAGGTAAATGTCAGTAAACTTTTAAAAAAATTAAAAAGATTAAATACACACTTCTGGTTTTTGTACTGTGAAGGGTTACTGGTTTGCAGGAAATGCGTTCCATTCAGATCAAGTACAGCAGTTTAGACACAGTGTTCAGCTATCCTTACAGTGATCATCTTGAAACAGCTCTGACAACCCGTGCAAGACTGCTTCACAGGCACTAAGCTTAAGGGTAATATGTCCTGTGAACTTATGTTTGCTGGGAAAGTAGTTGGAGATTGCCCAAAATTATTTGTATGGAAACTGGAATGAGTTTATCAGGAGTACTGATGCACTGGTACTGCTGCGACGAGAGAAACCGTACCAATACAATCGGCAGCCTTTCAGTGTTAGGCATTTGCAAGCCAAAGCAATTCTTTATGGCAGTCTTGCAAAGGTCTCTGGCTTGCAGTCAGATATCTGTATATAGATGAGAGAATTTTATGTACTTCAAGATCAATCTATGAAAGCAGTCAAAACAGAACCAAAACTGATCCCAGCACGTTCACATGCATATTTGACGTGCACGAGTCTGATACACTTCCATGTATAACATTTAATTTTGATCAGCACATAAAATGTTCTTGTTAATTTGGAGGTCTTAGCTTGTACATAGATACATAACCAAAACAATGCCACAATGGAGGAAGCCTGGAGTTTGCAGTTTCCACATTTTACTGGAAAGGATTTCAAAGAACTATAGAACAGATCAGATGACAGAGATGCATGGACTAAAGTGTTAAAATTAGGCTGCGAGTGATATCTGACGTGAATAATGATGGTATGTCCAGATCTCAATCTGTGCAAGGATGTTAGCAATTTTCTTGTGGCAGTGTACATGCATGTTGTACGGACGGGCCTGCACGCAAGCAGTAGTCCTGCTTTCAGATACTCAACGGAGGACATTCTGAACCAAAACACCACTACTGGCCACTAACCCCAATGCACATTAGTTTACAGATAGGCGCACAGAGAGATGCCTATTCGGCTCCAACAATAGTCTCACCTGAAGACAGAAATACCAGCAATCTAGTGTACAGCAAGGAGAGAGTAACCCACCCAAAATAAATCGGGGGGGAAAAAAAAAAAAGAAAAACAAATTGTTGGGTGCTCAGCAACATCAACGGACAGTTGCAGAAACAAGATTAGACCCAGTAACCGGTTGATTCATTTGGAGGGATGGTGGGGTGGTAGAAAAAGAGAGAAAAGAGAAGGGAGTAATAACATTTGGCTGATTGTGGCCCAAATCCCAAAATATTTTTTTTAATGTTTTTTAATTTTGCTTTTTTTTTTAAAAAACACCATCTGAAGTTTTAGAAGGGGCACCAAAATTGTGAATACTATTTGCACCAATCGCACTAGCCTTTTTTATTTTATTTTAAAAAGTGTACCGACAGTTATAATTTATTTTATTCCAGGGCCCACTGTTTCCACTATTAAATTTTGTTTTAGCCAAACCCTACCTCTTTAAAAAGACCCAAAGAAAGAGAGAGGGGTATCCAAATGTAAAATACCATTCTAACTACTGCACACAATGTTTTCTCAAAAGCCTGAGGCTGACATGTTTTAAGTGGTAGATGAAATCTCCATAGGTTTCATATTCAATGGCTGCAGCAGCATGCAAGAAAAAGTTCCGGGAGATGTAAGCCATATGGGTTATTAACGGTCACATTTTAATTGAAGTTCATTCTTTCAGTTCACTGAAAAGGGGAAAGTGACGTGTTTTCCTCAAACAGAACTTTAGTCTGTACTGTCTTCACCTTCTTCATCAGCATCGATCATCAAAGCAGCATACTTGCTGGCTGAGCTGAATTTCTACATAAATCAGAACAAATACACGGTACAGGATAAATGATCACACAGCTACCATGCACAATTTAAACCCAAAGATTCTTTTCGCCTCTCCTGAACAATGCCGCACTCACGTTGGGGGGGGGGGGGGGAAACGCGGTTCCTTTAATAGGGCTGTGCGGCCTGTTCAAAATTTCATGCATGCGCGCAATCTCCCGTTTGAAAGCTGGTCCCGGGCTGCGCGGGACCGCCAGACAGCTGCATGGCTTAGCTGAAACGTTGCTCCTGAAGGTGCCAAGTCTTGTGCCGGGGTGGGATGAAATCCCAGTCATCTGCAGCATTCTGGGACTTCACCCAACGGGCCATTCAGAATATTGCAACTATTCTATTGTTTTTGTGGGTGGTGGGGGGTGGGGGGGGGGGGGAAAAAAGAGGGAGAAAAAAAATGACAGCCAAGCCTGATCCCGTCCTCGCCCAGGTCCTTTCACACATGTACTTTCCAGCAAGTGTTTAATCGGGCAACAGGAACTCTGGCCCAGACATTTAGACAAGTCAATACTTCAGTTAGAACAATTGTTCAGTCCCTTTAAAAAAAATTCATACACGGGATGTGGGCGTTGCTGGCAAGGCCGGCATTTATTACCCATCCCCAGTTGCCCTGGAGAAGGTTGTGGTGAGCCACCATTTCAGAGGACAGTTAAGAGTCAACCACATTGCTGTGGGTCTGGAGTCACATATCGGCCAGACCGGGTAAGGGCGGCAGATTTCCTTCCCTAAAAAGACGTTAATGAACCAGGTGGGATTTTACTACAATCCGGTAGTTTCATGGTGCTATTTTTTTCTTCCAGATTTATTTAATTAATTGAATTTAAATCCTCCAGCTGCCGTGGTGGGATTTGAACTTGGGTCTCCAGATTAGTAATCCAGGCCTCGGGATTACTAGTTCAGTAATTTAACCACTATGCTACCGTTTCATAACATCTCATCTCCTGTGGACCTTCAGTCACTAACACAAATGTTTTGAAACCTCATCTTGACTATGTGATTTTCACCTCCGTCCCTCAATGTTTGAAGAATTTTATTTAGTTCAAGGGCTTTCTGCACATCCGACAGGAAGTTTATGTTTCCATTAAAGCAATTAAAAAATATATTTTGGCCACCTACTCCCAATGTGTCCTCTGATCACCATTACCGCAAGTAATCATTTAAAAAAAAACGATTTTGTAAACGGTCAGATAAAGCCCCAGAATCTGTACCGTTACACCCGTTCACTTTGACTTGAAGCTAAACCCAGTAGCAAACCACTACAGGGTCTGGGAGGTTGGATGGATCAGATTATGCTGTGGAAAGGGTGCATACTATTAAAAATAAAAGATCCTACAAGGCATGCAATTGATCCACCATCTTCATTTAAGCATTCGCCACACACATTGGAATGGTCAAAAGTGGTGGAATTCTGCAGGAGGCAGCCCCTGTGGAGGACCAGCCAGGACCAATTGGTCAGATACGATCAGGGACAGCAGTCAAATCTAAATGCAGATTGAACATCCGAGGATTGCGCCGTGTGACAGCCTTGCAAATAACAAGTATTTATATAGCGCCTTTAACATAGTGAAACATTCCAAGGTGCTTCACAGAAGTATTATGCGCAAAAATTGTGACACCAAGCCGCATAAGTAGAAATTAGCGCAGATGACCAAAAGCTTGGTCAAAGAGGTAGGTTTTAAGGAGCGTCTTAAAGGAGGAAAGAGAGGTAGAGAGGTTTAAGCAGGGAGTTCCAGAGCTTGGGGTCTAGGCAACAAAAGGCACGGCCACCGATGGTGGAACGATTATAATCAGGGATGCTGGAGGGCAGAATTAGAGGAGCGCAAACATCTTGGGGAGTGGGGGGGGGTTGTGGGGCTGGAGGAGATTACAGAGATAGGGAGGGGCGAGGCCATGGAGGGATTTGAAAATAAGAATTTTGAAATTGCGGTGTTGCTTAACCGGAAGCCAATGTAGGTCAGCGAGCACAGGGGTGATGGGTGAGTGGGACTTGTTGCAAGTTAGGACACGGGCAGTCAAGTTTTGCATCACCTCCAGTTTACGTAGGGTAGAATGTGGGAGGCCAGACAGGAGTGTGTTGGAATAGTCATGTCTAGAGGTAACAAAGGCATGGATGAGGGTTTCAGGAGCAGATGGGTTGAGACAAGAGGCAATGTTACGGAGGTGGAAATAAGTGGTCTTAGTTATATGCTGTGGATATCTGGTCGAAAGCTCATTTCAGGGTCAAATATGACACCAAGGTTGCGAACAGTCTGGTTCAGCCTCAGACAGGAGTTGGGGAGAGGGATGGAGTCAGTGGCTAGGGAATGGAGTTTGTGGCAGGGACCGAAAACAATGGCTTTGGTCCTCCCAATATTCAATTGGAGAAAATTCCTGCTCATGCAGATCTGGATGACAGACAAGCAGTCTGACAATTTAGAGACCGTGGAAGGGTGGAGAGAAGTGGCAGTGAGGTAGAGCTGGGTGTCATCAGCATACATGTGGAAACTGACGCTGTGTTTCCAAATGTCGCCGCCAAGAGGCAACATGTAGATGAGAAATAGGAGGGGCCCAAGGACGGATCCTTGGGGGACACCAGAGGGAACAATGCGGGAGTGGGAAGAGAAGCCTTTGCTAAATATTAGCAATTAGAACCCGATTGAGGGATCTCCAGGAAGCCACCTTGGAATGGACCTTAAATCAACCCCAGGGCAACTTCCCTGAGAGATGGTAGTGGTGCCATCTACTTATCTAGTCACTCCAGAGACTGAAGCACAAAAATCTAGGCTGACACTCCCAGTGCAGTGCTGAGGGAGTGCTACACTGTCGGAGGTGCTGCCTTTCAGATGAGACGTTAAACCGAGGCCCGGTCTGCTCTCTCAGGTGGACGTAAAAGATCCCATGGCACTATTTCGAAGAGCAGGGGAGTTCTCCCCGGTGTCCTGCCAATATTTATCCCTCAATCAACATCACTAAAACAGATTATCTGGTCATTATCACATTGCTGTTTGTGGGAGCTTGCTGTGCGCAAATTGGCTGCCGCGTTTCCCACATTACAACAGTGGCTACACTCCAAAAGTACGTTATTGGCTGTAAAGCGCTTTGAGACGTCCGGTGGTCATGAATGAAAGACCCTATATAAATGCAAGCCTTTCTTTTTCACTCACAAGGTCAATGGTTCGGCCTTGGCTGTTTGCAAACTACTGCACCCAAACCCAGAGACCGTCCAGTTAGCAGCTGAAAGTTGACTCAAACATTCCATCCGATCACCCATGTCTACACTTGACCATAGGACCTTGAATCCCAAATTATTTACCCAGCTTTTGGAAGATCTGACATGGATCATACTATTTGTTATGAACTGAAAATCTAACAATCCTTAACTTTTGTTGGTTCGAAGGAAGAGAGTTTGCTTTTACATTGCAGACAGACATGTTTTTTTTGCAATTAGGACACCATCTCTAAGACTTACAGGAGTGGGTGATTCTTCATATTTCTTTGGCTCAGTTACAGGTTTTGAATCACGGCCCTTTTTATCTTTCCTGTGCAAGAAAAGCCATAATTTTTAATTATTTAATGATTGTACATTAGAAAAGCATGCCAGGCACTGTGGAAAAACGTCATTTTAGGTGGAGATATCAACTGAATTTTGCTGGTGCACGGCATCTAGTGATAATCTAGAGCAGAATTTGGCACCGTTCGATTTCCAATGGTCAATGTTATGATACCAGGGGAGAAGTGCGAGCAGCAACATTTCCAGTGATGTTATACCATAGAGTAAAACAAAGACACAATTGTAAATGCCCCAATATCAATACCAAGTTTTACAAATCAATATAATTCCTATAAATCTTGGGCATCAGGGATCTGTGGCGCAAATGGGTTCAATTAGAACTACCCATAAAAACACAAGAAATCTTCTGACTTGATGGAGAAAAACCTATCCAATGCTGGGAAGGTAACAGTTGTAACAGACAGACCTGTCAGATTCCTTCCTTCGGTCCTTGTTTATGCCATCATTCTGCCCCCGGCTCATCCCACTGCTTACAGCACCACGTTCTTTGGGTGAAGTTTTGTCTTTCATTTCAGGTTGTGCTTTATCATCTAAAATTATACATAAAAATGCCCGTTACATTTTTGTAACATATGTAAAAGTTCAGTTCTGTTTCAATCAGAACAGTAATTTCGAAAAGATTTTGAAACACAATAAATTGCATCAAACATCAAACAGAGGCCAAATTAGATTAGAGTGCAGAATGCTTGATACATATTCCGAGAAACCAGACAGCAGCTCTTAGAAAGCGGAGTTTGGAGAAAAGAAAATCCACTCGCTTGCCTAAAGTAGAGTGGAACTGGAACATGTGCCCAAGTGTTTGCTCATTTATAATCAATTATTCATTTGCACCCCGTTTCTTTCTGCTGTGGGTGAAATACAAGTTTTTTTTAAACTGCATGTTCGCCCACTGGTACAGCTTGTACATGTATCAGATGATTCTACTCGAGTATCAGAATATATTAATTCCATTTTTGTGAAAAAACCTTCCTATACACAACTATCTTATACATTTCCACTTACGAAATGCATTGAGCCATCAATTAAAAGCTCAAATAACAATGCAAACCATCTTTATTCCTCAAATTGCAATGAAAAGGCTTCATGACCTGGTCTTTAGTCCCAGCACAGCTGCTCCTTGAAGTAACCAGACCCAGTTGAGATTTATCAGGACTTGGCAGTGCACCAGGTCAGATTGGTTGGTGCTTGCCTGTTAGCAAAAAGTAGCAGATGTGGTTGCTTTTAGATTCTCTCCAGGAGCGCCCTAGCCCACAGTGGGGGAGGGACACTGAAAATACAGGTTTCATAGGGGAAACTAAAACTAGGGGCATGGTCTTAGAATAAGGGGCCGCCCATTTAAAACTGAGATGAGGAGAAATTTCTTCTCTGAGGGTTTTAAATCTGTGGAATTCGCTGCCCCAGAGATCTGTGGAGGCGGGGTCATTGAATATATTTAAGGCTGAGATAGACAGATTTGTGAGCGATAAGGGAATAAAGGGTTATGGGGAGCGGGCAGGGAAGTGGAGCTGAGTCCATGATCAGATCAACCATGATCTTATTGAATGGCGGAGCAGGCTCGAGGGGCCAAATGGCCTACTCCTGCTCCTATTTCTTATGTTCTAAAATGTTAGTGAATGCCACTAATGTCGATTATTCAGAAATGATCTATTCAAAGTGTTTGTGGGAATACCAAGAATTCAAAGTGGGCGCAGTGGTCACATGATAAGAACCCTCATACTATTCAGTGTTCCTCGCTGCTCCTTTTATGGCCCCGACCTGCCGCTGATGTTCCCTCGCAGGTCGGGGCACGCACAGGCATCTTTTCCACCCTTCAGGATGTAGTTCAGGTCCTTCATTGAAACACCTGTGAATTCATCCTTTTTTTGGCGTGGAAGCAAGTCATCCTCGTTTCGAGGGACTGCCTATAATGATGAAATTTGAATGGCACAGACTTTTAAACAAGAGCACACCACTGTAGCATAATGTGCCTTTTACAGAATCATAGAAGTTTACAGCACGGAAGGAGGCCATTCAGTCCATCCTGTCTATGCCGGCCGAAAAAGAGCTATCCAGCCTAATCCCACTTTCCAGCTCTTGGTCCGTAGCCCTGTAGGTTACGGTACTTCAAGTGCACATCCAAGTACTTTTTAAATGTGGTGAGGGTTTCTGCCTCTACCAGACCTTTCAGGCAGTGAGTTCCAGACTCCTACCACCCTCTGGGTAAAGACATTTCTCCCCTCTAATCCTTCAACTATCAGAAGAGTCTTGCTCCATTTCCTCATTTATGCAGTTATACCTGAAGTCCACTGAGGATTATTCTTCAAGACAGAAGAATTAAAAAGGTGTGGATCATCTCCCCTCTTCCATCAACATCAGCACCAAATGTCAAAAGCTTGTCAGTTAGAATTTTTTTTGTCAAAAAGACAAACCATCCAAACTAATTTTCATTGCGGTTTACTGCTTTTAAAACACACTCCCCAAATTTCACGTGATCAAACAATTACACAATGCTCTCCATAGAATAAAACTGCTTGACAAGAGAAATAACATCTCTGAGCATTGACAGCCCAATGTAATATGAGCCAGTCATTTATCTACCCACTTGGGAGAATATTTTTCATTACTTTTTTTTTTAAGTGATTACGAAAACTATTAATATTCATAATGAGCAGAGGACAGATTCCCAGGGTTTTAAATTTCAGCTCACTATTACACCATTTCTTGCCATATCCTTATATGGTGTCTTCATATCCATACCTGTAGGTGAACCTGGGCCAGCTTTAGCACTTGATGAACTGTATTAAAGGCAGATGAAAAGACAACGGTTAGTACATTTTAAGTTCACCATTTGTCTTTAATGATTTTGTTTTTACAAACAGTCTTCAGCACATAGTGCTCAAATTATAACCCACATTTCAGAAATAAAGAAATTAAGAACATAAGAAATAGGAACAGGAGCAAGCCATCTGGCCCCTCGATCTTGCTCCGCCATTCAATAAGATCACAGCTAATCTGATCTTGGCCTTGACTCCACTTCCCTATTAATCTTCTTAAATGTGCAATGGAAGAATATAAAATGGGTGCCTTCACTGGAACCACATGTATTTGAATAGCTTAATGCTTTTGGGCAACATTTAGGGCAGTACAGCTGTTTTTTTTTTTTTACGTTTCAGGAAAAGAGAAAAGCAAAATTAGCCTCCCTCATCCTAATTTCTTCCTTCCACAAAAAGGTGGTACCAGTATATACTGGAGACTTCATCCTTGTGACGTCAAATACCACACTGTTGCAACTCAATTTTCATTGTCAAAGGGAGCAGAAACAAAATAAATTATCTATTTTTCCTTCTTCCAGTTTTTCTCTCCTGAAGGCACAGGTTTACACAGATGCAACTCCATGGGTGCCAGCAGCTCTCATACCTCCCCAAAGTGGCTATTCTTCATGTGCAAACCTTGATGTTGAGTGTTGTTCAGTGTCGACTTGCTCAGGAGGATCAGCTGAACCAATCCTATCCTCATGTGACATACACACACGTCTGCACACAGTCGTGTCTTTAATAGGCCATTTGGCTCGAGGGGCCAAATGGCCTGCTCCTGCTCCTTTTTCTTATGTTCTTAATTGGTGGGACACAAAGCAAGCTTGGAAAATCTTTTCAAGATTCCTAATGGTCCCCCATTTTACTAGAATAGTTCAGATTGATTCTGAATGTTGTAATATTTACTTGAGTGGTTTACTTGATGGTGGACTATCAGGTGAAAGGGGTGCTGTGACCTCTGCCTCAGCATTCTGGTTACTACTGGAACCTCCAACTGTTCTCTTTGTCCAGGCATTTTCTTTCGGTGGAGGGGCAGGTACCACTTTAGGTGGGAGCTGGTCTGGTTTAGCTGGTTTGGACACGGGTGACTGTGGCTCCTCCTCTTTGCTGAACACCTCATTGTCCAATGACTTTTCACTCTCTCTCCTAACTGTAGCTTCAAACAGGCACATAGAAAATTAGTTACTTTGGCAGAAAAACAGCTCAGATCAAAAACCAATTTCATAACTAGACACCAACATTTACCAACTCTACAATAGGAATGCATTATGATTGATGTTCATTTTTTGTATTTACTGCATATTACTCCAGAAGCCTACAATTTTTGCAATCATTGGCTATCAACAAGCTTTGCAGTATATTGATTATCTGACTGATAAATAGCATGATGGCGACAGAGATAACACAAGCAATAAATTACGCAAGAGGCAGAGACTGTGCTTAGTGGAATGCACATTTGCTGTACAGTAACCTCAGGACATGGGCCCAAGTTTTGGCCTCAGTTGCTCCTGATTTTTTGGAGCAACTGGTGAAGAACGGAGTATCTTAGAAATTCAAATTCTCGGCATTTAGTTTGCTCCAGTTCTAGTCAGTTAGAACAGTTTCACTTTGGAACAGAATGTTATTTTCAAAAGGGGGCGTGTCCAGCCACTTACACCTGTTTTCAAAGTTTCGGCAGTGAAAACTTACTCCAAACTAACTAAGAATGGAGTAAGTGAAGATGTTTGTACACTCAAAAAAACCTTGTGTACACTTTAGAAAATCAGGCGTAGGTTACAAATCAGGCATAGGGAATGGGGGGGGGGCGGGGGGTTTAAAGGGAAGTTTACAAACATTAAACACTTCAGTTTTACAAATAAAGAGCCATCATCAATAATAAATGATAAAAACATCAATAAATCAATCCAAAAAAATTAACAATTAAAAAAAAATAAAACAAAACATTTTCTACTTACCGACTGCAGCACCGGGAGCCCTCCAACAGCGTGCTGGGATGCGCCCCCCCCCCCCCCCACCCAGTGTGTTTCTGTCAGTGCCTCTATCTCTCTGTCTGTCTGTGTGTGTCTCTCACGCTCTGTCTGTCAGTGTCTGTGTTTCTGACAGTGAGGGGAGGGGGAGGAGGGGGGTAGAGGGAGAGAGGGGGGGGGGTGCAGGGAAGGGGGAGGGATGGGGAGGGGGAAGAAGAGAAGGGGGAGGGGGGAGAGAAGGGGAAGGGGGGGGGAAAGAGAGGAGAAGGGGAAGGGGGGGAAGAGAAGAGACGGGGAAGGGGGAAGAGGAGAAGGGGGGGGGGGGAGGAGGAGACTGAACGGGCCGGGCCCAAGACTTCGGACAGGACCCATCCCCAGCACCAGATTTACAGGTAAGTGGCGTTGGGTCGGGGGTTGGGAGCGCGGGTCGGGTCAGGGGTCGGGAGCGCGGGCTGGGTCCCGGGGGGGGGGGGGTTGGGAGCACGGGCCGGGTTGGGGGGGAAGAGGAGGGAGGTCGGTTCATGTCGGGGGCAGGAGGTCAGGTCGGGTCCGGGTTGGGGGGGCGGTCGAGAGCGCGGGTCGGGTCGGGGGGGGGGGTGGTGGGAGGGAGGTCGGTTCCGGGGGGGGGGGGGGTCGGGTCCAGTCGAGCGGAAGTCATGTCGGGTCGGGAGGAAGCAGGAGCTGGCCGTGGGAGGAGCCTTATGCACGCAGCCCCAGTGAGGCCATTCGGCCAGGGCTAGGGGCTGCGTGCTTCGGCCCCTCCCACACAGTTTTGAGCGCCTGGAGCTACTGCACATGTGCGCCCACTGTAGCGCGCATGTGCAGAGGTCCCGGCACTGTTTTCAGCGCAGGGACCTGGCTCCGCCCCTTACAGCTCCTGCTGCGCCGCGCCCGAGCTGCAAACGACCTGCAGGGAGCCGGAGAATCTGGAAGTTTTTTTTAGGCGCACTTTGTGGCGCGGAAAACGGGCGTCCAGGTCGGGGCCGCGCCATTCTAGGCGCGGCCCGAAATTTGGGCCCATGGAATGGACAACGGTTTGTATTTTTAGTTCAAGAGGAAGCAGAACCATTTCCCTCCCTATACTTCCACTCAGCCGATGAAGCACAGCCTTCTCCTCACACACAGCAAATATTGGGAGGCATGGTTCTACCCATTCCCACCATTATGGGCAAATAAGTCCAAGCTGTCGTGTCCTAGGTGGTCTTTGCACAGCAACAAAACGGTCTTATTATCAATATCAAAAGTAAACCACGTGGCAGTCTCAACATGTATCTGGAGTGGGATCTCTTTAATAAAATGGTCACAAAAGCCAAAGCTTTACCTATGTGACTTTGCAACGGTATTCTTCTATCTTTGAAGTCCCAAAACAATTAGGAAGCATGTACAAAGAAACAGCAGAGGATCAGTTTCAGCTTCAAAGAACACAATACTAACAATTAGTTTACATAAATGAAGCAATTACGCTGTGCAGGTCATCACGTTGATCATTGTGATGGCATCCATTTGCCGGTTTTGTTTTTCACTAGTCAATGTTGCAGTGAAGTGCACAGTTATGTATATTCAGGTAACAAGAATTAAGAGTTGTAAAACATCCAACTCATACAAAATATGCAGTTTCTAATGGCTTTTAGTGAAGTTAAATTGGCCATTTTAACATCTGATTTGTTAATCTATCACCACTTTATAAAGCTTAAAGTTAGACATCGTGTCAAACAGGTAGCGGAATACAATTCCAACAAGAAAATTATCTAAAAATGTTTGAATCAAAAAAAAAGAGCTGTGAAGGCTGGGCCATTGAATATATTTAAGACGGAGAGACACAGATTTTTGAGCGATAAGGGACTAAAGGGTTATGGGGAGCGGGCAGGGAAGTGGAGCTGAGTCCATGATCAGATCAGCCATGATCTTATTGAGTGGCAGAGCAGGCTCGAGGGGCCAAATGGCCTACTCCTGCTCCTATTTCTTATGTTCTTCTATATTAAATTTACATAAAAACAGCAGCTTATATGCTGGTTACCACTTCAAAACATTTACCCAATAGACAACGTGCCTACCAAAAATACACTACCCTTTGGTGCCCAAAACAGTAAAGCCTCTGTAATTACTACATTTCGGATTCCAGATTTCATTAATTACAAAAAACTTGCAAATATCTTAAAAAAGTGTGCAACTTTTCTGCTGCCTATTTAGGCCCTCCCCCCAGGACCATTTCCCAGCTGAGAGGGAAGCAGGCTACACTGGATCCCAAATCAGTTTGCTTGAAAATGTCTCATTGACGTCAAGAGTGACAAACACAAGTCTATGTTACATTATTATCTGCGGCATATCATTTGCTTGATACAATTGAAATCTCTCCAACTACAGCATTTTCTAACTATTATGTTGGTTACATATTATACAAGCTGGGGCAGAGGTCCCCAAGATGGGGTGCGTGACAAGGTTATCAGGGAGGCGTGAGGAGGCTGCCGGGTCTGACAAATTTTCAGAATCGGCTGCACCCACACCCAGCAATGCTCGCAATCCAGAGAACCTTGCTGCTGTTTTCCTGCAGCTGGGGGCGGGTGGTCATTGGGAGGCATGTGCGGGCGTTCGGACTTGTAATCCAATGGTGGCAGGCACCAGGGAATAGCCGGAGCGCAAAGCCGAGGGTGCGGATCTGTGCGATCGGTACCCGATGGCCGAACCTCGTTCCCTGGGAGTGAGCAGCAGCAGCAGCAACGGCCGGGACAGTAATCACAAACCGAGGCAGCCGCAAAGGAAATGCCGAGATGGTGTGTAGGCTGCCGGAGGGGCGCTGGGAGGGGCAGCGTTCCTGCTGCCGTGTGTTTACTTGCTGCTGCTCTCGGGAGCAGCTGGTGGTGGGGCCCACGCACGACTGGGATGGTTTCAAAGTGCACAGGGCCCGGTACTAATCAACGTCAGCAAATGTCTCGGGCACGGTCAGATATAGGGCCTAGATTCGAGGTCAAGTCACAATGATTTTTATTGCAGGAGGTGGGCTTTTTAAAAAATCAATACCTGTAATGCCCCATTTTATTACTCCATAACCTTCTTCCCACAGATTGTGCCTTGCCTGGTCCTGTGGTTAGACTGACACCGGCACCATTATTTATGTCATGTTAGCCAAGAAAATAAAACCCTGTTGCTCCAAGCAAAAATTGTTTATGAAACAAAGAATCACAAGATACAAAAATCTACCATTTATCTGACTTACAGTACGTAAACAGAATGTGGGACATTAAAGCTCCTTATTTTAACCAATCGTTCCTCCCCCCCGCCACCCCCCACTACAATTTCAAATATAGCTTTCAACATTAATAATCTTCCTTACAGTTTATTTGTATTTTATATCTCTAACCGTGGAAGAAACTAACGTTTAAGAAAAATAATTACAAATATTTCCTTTCAAATATTTAAGACCACCCGACTGCAACTGCTCTTTACCTGGGATATGAAATGGGCAGACTCCCATTTATTTAGTACCTGGGTTTTTAGACTGAGAAATAAAACTTAAGATTAAATTAATTTGCAGCTTTATTTTTCTGAATATATCTGCAACAGAACTCAGTAAAACAGAGGTTCTGCTTAAGTAAACAAGCTTAAAAATCAGGATTTTTATTCCGAACCTTCCCTGAAACTTCTATAACACCGCAGACATTTTGGAATTTGCAACTTTGACACGAATCCTCTCTCTGCTGTTTGCTTGTGTGATCTTCTCAGATACACATACAAAAAGAAACGCAGCTGTTCAATCATCGATAACTTTGTGTACTTTGCAAACATGAAACATTTCCCTTCTCTCAGATGCGCCAGAGGGAAGAAAAACTGGGTGTAAAGGTCAAACTGAGTAAAACAAAGTCTCGGAAAAAGGAACAAAACTTAAGCCCCAAGGCCCCTGAAAGGGGAGAAGGCCCCAAGGGACAAGATGGTGGCTTTCCAGCAGCACACACAGAGTTGTGTGGGTTAATTTAAACTATTTCCGTACATTATTTAAGTTATGATGTGTTATGTCACAAACATTTTTAGTACGGTATCCTGCTGGCCAAAAGCATTTTCAAGAATCGTTACTTCACTGCTCCTCCTTTCTCTCATTTCCAGCGTTTTTTTTAAGGCAACTGCTGATTGTTAATTGGTAGAGTTTGCACCTGCTTGCTACTTGTTCATTGGTGAAGTTCCCGACTTGTTGAAATGTAAGTTTTTGTTATGTTATGAATATGTTTACGCCAACCAGTTGCAACTGACACACACTTTGAATGGCTGACAAAATATGACACTTTCAAGTGTGATAGTGTAGTCAAGTTTGATGAATGCACACTAAACAGAAGACATAGTTATATAGTACCATTACTCAAGTTCTGCAGTGCAGTGGACAGATTTTCAATTATGCAAAACAACAAACTTGGCAAACAGTGCAAAAAAAATGTTTGAATATATTAGCGGTGCATTCACTTTACATCCACCTGTCTTGATAGCTCTTCAAAGAACTTATAAACAGAAAACTCCCAGAACGGCTCACGCACTGTTCATCCACACAACTCTTTAAATGCCCAATGTAACATTTGGCAATCTTACCTCGACCTGCAGGAGCACTGGTTTCCGCCGGCTGTGAAGAATCACTGGCGGTCCTTGGACGATCCACCTGATCCTCAGTGCGCCAGCTGGGATGCCTACATTGAAGCAAGCTACATCACTAAATGGCACCAACACACAGGATTTACATGTCGATCCAGAGAAAGACTAACATAGCCGGGTCACACTCAGCCAGTTCAGTCAATAGAAACATTTCCAAATAATTCAGGGCGTCAACTCAGAAACTTTGCTCTTTGGAAACATATGCACACAAGAATGTAGGAAGGAACCTTTTGGGTTAAAACTTTGTAAATTTCTGTTGGTCTGTTAGAAGTGTAAATGCAATGTTTTGCACCCTGCTAGAACAGCAGTTGGTGCAAAAATTGCAATCTTAAAGACTACTTTCTTATTCTTAGGCCCCATCACCACTTACATTGTGTTGGGAGTTATTCAGCAAACCTTTCCCAGTTATCCCCAGTAATGTTTTATTGAAGAATTTTCATTGGGTATCTTTGGTATTAGGTAACCAACACAGACTCAAACTATTTAAAATAGGCGAACCAAAAAATGTACAAAATGTTCACCACCACAATATTCCATTCTTTTTAAACGTCGTATATTATAAGCATCCAGGAGAAGAGTAATTTACAACCAAGTTAATTTGTGAACAGGATATCGAATTACTGCATATGCCTTCAATGTCATTTTTCAAATTGCAAAGCAAAAGTTGATTTTTTTTGTGCCGAGTGAAATTTGCAGGTTTAGGTGAGGAATCCTGGAAAATCAATTGATATGGGGCAGAGTGCAGGGACTATAGGCACAAGAAAGTAACATGTTTCACTGGTGAGGGCACAGAGGGAAGAGACTGATCAAGCAAAATAATGGTTACAGACAATTGCAATGTCATCCCTACGGTCATACACAACGCACATTAAACAGCCTCTGTTCTGTGCAGATGTTAGCATCCCCTTCACAGTACCGGCAGCGTATTATCGAGTGCAACTGTATTACCTAAACACATTTCCATGGGCCTTGAACCAACATGGCCTCTGTACTGCTGTAACCCACTTGCAAACTATGGAAATCTCATCATAAAACAGTATTCATCTGATATCATTCTTTTAGCCTCAAGAGTGATATTTGTTGGATTTTTGGTCTGCTGAGTCAGTCTATTTATCTGCACAAGATTAAAGCAGATCTTTAATACTAAAACAGCGTTCATTTCTGCAGTATTTTAAATGATGAAAAAATCTTGGATATGTTGCATAGATATAATTTAAACAGCATTAGAGTTCAAAACATGGATCAGATGGATTGGGGCACAAGTTGAGATCAATGGTGGGAGGCATTGCAATTTAAACCCTTTGAAGGCTTAAAAAGCCAACGGTTGAGAGCAAATTAGAGTGCTGTCAGTCCAGCTTCTGCAACTGAACACCCATATTTAATAGCTGGTTGCCTCTACAACCTCAAGAACACGTGCAAGCATCGTTATCAAGAGCTTGTGAACTGCAGACTGCATCTGAGTAAACCAGCCCTCCATGCAGCTTGGACGACAAATGTTGCAATTACTGATTTCATAGGAAACACGTATAGATCAGGTAAGATTTCACTACACCCTTCAAAGTGGCGTAAAGTGCTTTTCGGATGTCTAGCTTCCAGAGAGAGGTTGGCAAGATGAATATCAATTCTCTCAGAATAAAGCTGCACTCCGAGAGCCAAAAAGCTGTGTTGGATTTCAGTGCGATAAGCAAAATGTACCACTAGCTCTTCCTGGGTCTTGGCATACACACATTATTTTTGACTAGTCTCATTTACCCTGAAAAAAAAGCACGGGTTCATTTGGACGAGCTCACCTTTCCCTTGGCTGCTTGACCCCTTTAATTCCCCTTTCTTGATCATCTATTTGCCGCTGATACTTTTCTTGCTCTTTCTTCAATCTCTCCTCAACCTCTCGTTCCTTAGCTGTTGTATCCACTGGCTTGGCAGCGCCAAATATGGATGCCGATCTTCCAGATGACTGTGCAGTTGGTGCTCGGACAACCTCTTCCTTTGGAATGCTGCGAGGTTTGAGGTTCAGCTTAGGTCTCTGCACAGACCCTGTGAGTACAAGTTCAGAATACAAAATGCTTAAAATGCATTCAACAAAGCACTGATGCCAAAGAGCCCAAATCAGAAGTGCCCTGCACATTTTGCACTCCTGTTGACAATCACCAGATGACGCTCATTCAGATCGACTTGCAGTTTGAAGTTACATCACAAAAAGAGCAAAACTATTGTATATGTCAAAAATTAAAGATAAGGCAGTTTGATCATTGGAGACAAAGCAGTATTGTGGTGATCTCTCTAGCGTTATAGTGAAAAGTTTCCATGACCTTCAGCATGGTGATAATCTCACAGGTGCAATGTAGTTGGGACAGGAATATCAGGGTGAAAGTGCACTTTAAGTTACGGAAATTACAACTTTGCGCACAATGTTTGTAGACTACCATTCTGACTTTGGCCGGAGGAGTTAGTGTCCCCCGGAAGAGCAGTATATTACAAAGTGTTTCCTAACTTGTCCCACTACCATCATTTTTGCCCATCATCCCTTTTGTCTCTCTAATCTCTCCTGCCTTCCACCCTATCACAGACCTTCCCTTTTGTTCTTTCCTCCCCTCCCCCTTTCAGTGCCCCAGCACTGTTAAGAACCTGTTACATCTCTAACATTTGCCAGTTCTGACGAAGGGTCATCGACCTGAAACGTTAACTCGGTTTCTCTCCACAGATGCTGCCCGACCTGCTGAGATTTCCAGCATTTTCTGTTTTTATTTCCGATTGCAGCATCCACAGTATTTTGCTTTTATATTACAAAGTTACTTCAGTATAGCATCGAAATCTAGATCAAGGAGTCAGCATCCACCGTGGCAGAAGTGAATACGAGAGGGGTTAATGGGCAGGATGACCGTGCACAAGACACCCACTTGTAAGATGACACATGCAGGTAAGTATAGCAGTACAAGCTCAGCGTTACTGGGAAAAGACTCAAAATGCAATGTGAGCTCTTCCAAGGTGGGGATCAACTTATTTTTGATAAAACATTTCCTTTACTAAGAGTAATCAGTTACCTCTATCGTCCTGTCTCGATTCATCTCTTGAGCCATAATCACTTCTCCTCTCCTCTCTTCCAGCAAAGCGGTCAAATCCATCACTGAAGCGGTCGCTGTAACGATCACCACCACCTCTGAAATCATCACTCCGTTTATCATCATAATTATCTCTCCTGAAACCACTGCCAAATATACGCCGGGTGCCTAGAAAACAATTCGCTCTGCTGAGACATTCCTCAAGCACCACTGAACAGGTTTTCACTTGCGTGGAAAAATAATTTTCCCCGCAGGAATGCAAAAACTCTCTTACTCACCTTCATAACCAAAACAATGTACCTCATTTACTCTGCCTTCAGGGGAAACTGCAGCACCCCTTGCGCACTTTGGTAGTACCAGTAGAACGTAAATTTCTATAGAACGCCTCATTTGTAGGAAAAACTCTTAGCGCTCAACGTCCGTTGAACAGGATTTACGTAATCCGCTTCACTTGTGGAATAGCACTCAATATTTCTAAATGTTGCATGTTCCTTAATTAAAGGCCCAGGGTCCCATTTAGCACTAAATGGAGCGAGCTGCTTTTATGCTGTTTCTCGGTCTTGGCAACAGTTAGTGAAAGGCACCAGCCCAGAAAGCATATTAATGGGCCCACCTTAATCAAAAAGAGCTTTTTCGGAACACAAGTATAGATATCACAGCAGCAATCTCAGAACAGGAGAGTGTTATTCCACTGCAGCGAGTTAGCAGTATGACAACATTGGTCAGAACTTCCTCCGCAATACCTCGAAAAATCTACTGGTTCCAGTGTGTGCTTCTTACATAGGAGAATGGACTTCTGCCGAGTCAGACACTTTACACAGTTCAAAGCATAAAATGACTGAAAACCTCCCCCGTCCCCACCAATTGGAGGTTGTCTGGATACAAGAAAACTTTTCTCTTTGGTTATGGCATACACTACTTACCGAGTCGGAACGATAAAATAAAACACCTCACACTCACGTAATGCTATTTTTCACAAATATTTTAGGCACAATAACTGAAGGGACCCAAAAGGAACATCCAAGCCCCCTGCTCTAATTATATCATGTCCTTGTGCTAGGGTCTGAAGAATCAATGAGAAGAAAAACAGATAAGGTATAAGTATAACTAAACACAAGAGCTAAAAACTGTACTTGCTGCTCCCAAAACTCAATAGGCCTGGCTTTGGAAGTCAAATAAAGGCAATGCCTGGAGAGCTTGGTGCCTTCTCAAAATGGAAAAAGAGGAAAAGAGTGACATACGGCAACGATCCTGGATCACACGGTGAGCAGTTCTGATATCACCAGGGTCGAGCAAACATGCCACTCCCCAGAGCTAATCAAGATTTAAAAACAAATAAGTTCTTACAATGTGTTGGGATGCCCAAAGAGAGCTTAAAAATCAAAATGCCTCAGATCCAACTAACCCAGGGGGGGGGCGGGGGGAGATCCTTGCCAATATATTCTCTGAAAATATCCTGAAGCTACTGTGAATAAAATTAAATTAAAACAGTAAAAACTAGTGCTGAGACATTCCCACACAGTTCAAATTTGGACATTTAAAATCGGGTGTTCTAATCTGTACCCATCTGATGCATTGTTTTTAAAAGTAGTAAAAAGTACGACAGACAACAAATTGCACCAACAGATCCGATGTGCAGCAAACTTGATGTCTTGATCACTCCAACCAATTACTGGCTCACATTTAACTTTCTAATATTGAAAAAAAAACTCAAAAAGATTATATGATTGCACTTTCAAGCCAGCTTCCTTCCAAGTGTTCTAAAACAAGTGCTGCACAGCTTGCTTTGCTACTGTACTGCACTCCCGAGTGCCGCAGGAAATGATTCTATACTAGCAGTGTGCTATAAACAGATCTCTGCTTCATCAATTGGAAACCCACTCTCTTAAAGCAATAATACAACAGCAAATAATGGACATAGTTTGAATTAAATTGGAAACGTATACAGACTGTGACAAAAAATTAAGTTCTTTTTAACTATATTTCTCCCTTTAGAATACCTTATAAATACTACAATATTCTAGTCAGGTTAGACTGACCCTTCCGGTGTGCAATCCTATACATGCTGGAGCTGGCCATATACAGCAATACCTGATTTATAGCTTTTGACAGAAGTGTGGGGAACCAACCAAAAAAAAAACTAATTTAAATAGGTTTGAGTCCCCTTTGAAATAATTTACTGTACAATGTGTGCTTATCTAGGATGCTTATAGAAATTCCCACTTAAATAGGACATTGTTAGGCTTTGGGGAAGCGGAGATTTTTAATGAGACACTTCACTAGTGTTTTCAGTGATATTAATGTGCTGCCAAAGTGGATGGGCACAGTCCTAATTTAGATCGAGTGTATGTACTCGTTTTATTTTAGTGTTCAAATGAGTACACCCGATGACCAAGATGATTGAATTAGTGTTGAAAAGCATTGTTGTGCATCCAACAATGGCCCACAGTGTGGTAGAAGGGCGGGTGCTTTTCACCCCGTCGTCGTGACCATTAGTGAACTCACCTCGGTCATACCCACGATCCCTGAAGCTGTCATCCCTGAATCTATCTCCATCCCGGCGAGGACCATCCCGGTCACGGGATTCGTAACGGTCCCGAGTTCCTGCAAAACCAGGAGGCGGAAATGTTGAAACGTTTCAAGAAACCGTATACCAAAAGAATGCTTACCGTTGAAATCAGAGTCAATGGAGACGAATGATTTCACATGAGAAATGTAATAAGCGATACATAATGTCTGAAATTAGGCTGCTACACTGCACGGCACAATATGCAAGAGAGTAGACTGGAAGTGTTGCGCACGCATTAGTGGAGCAGGTAATCAGCAGTCGCAGTGCATCATGTCTATCCTGAACTCAACTATAAAGGAGCACCCGTGCATTGAAAATGGGCAAATGTTACCAACACTGTACCATCTGCTTTCTAAACCTATCATTTTCACTTGCCTTAGCGGACTGACAGAACATCCCAAGGTACTTTACAAGTGCAGTGTGTGTGTGTGTGTGGGGGGGGGGGGGGGGGGGGGGGCGGGGAAAGAGAGAGGAGAAAGAGAACGAATACAATCTAATGAACATGGAAATAAAGCCATTGATAGAAATGAGCTAACTGCGTTCAAACAGTTAGGAGTGGAACCATGCAAAGGCAGTTCCATTGAGCTGAACAACAGAGTAGAGACGATGGCGGATAGCGTGGTCAACCATGTCAGCCGCTACCTAGAGGTCAGGGAGAAAGTGCCATAGCTGCAGTGCCAGAGGATGCAATTCACGACTTTAGCCAGGGTGGTCTCAGTGCTGCGAGCAGGCCTGAAACTTGATTGGAGGGATTCAAACAAAGTGAGTTTTGGGGACAAAAAGCAAAATAACGCAGATGCCGAGTTTGGAGACAGCTGGGTGAAGGATAAGACATGTGTGAGGACCTTGAGAGGAAAGGGAACTTGGAGGTAGGGCAATAGCTGGAGGACAGAAGGGTCAAGAATCAACATTTCGTTTGGTACTAATCAAGGCGAGAGATGTCAGCGGTTGCAAAGGGAACACTTTTGCCACTTTGTCACCTGGTGTCACTGTTAAACACTCCCAGGTCACAGGCAGAGGGTGATCCGCCCTCAAATGGGCCCCAGCTCCAAACTCGAGTGTTTTTCATGCACCATTTCCAGTTTCCACATCAGCCATCACATGGCCTCGGAATGAGATTGCCAATTTATGTTGAATTGTGCGCAGTGGGGTGATGCCTATTAAGAAATTTCACACAAGGCCTCTAGAGCAGGGTAGGGAGGGGGACTTTTATACAAATCAAACAGAGTGGATTTGAGCCCAGCATCATAGAAAGCGTGCTAACCCATTGCCTCAGCCCGTAAAGCCATGGAATACATTATCTGATGAACTCACTGTCCCCAAATGAATCTTCCATCCTTCTTGATGGATAATCATCGCTGCTGTTAGTTGCTGGTCGAGCCCTCCAGTCAGACTCCATCTCCGCGTCACGAACTCGGTCACGCTCTCCGCCCCTGCCCGATTCTCTTTCTGGATTCAAAGTGGAGATGGAAACCATTTGGTTAAAATCAAGCCCAGCAGGAGCTCTGGGGATTGTACTTTAATTTACATTCTATATTCACCGGTCCGGTGAGCCATGAAGTACAAACATTTCTAGGTCAGTCCTTAGTTCACTGGCCAAGATCAAAGGAAAAAAGTACAATATTATATAGGCAAGTTACTGATCGAGTATTTGATTAGAGAATGTTCAAAACATACTTTCCTAGGATGGTTATTTTCAAACAATTTTATTGCAAAAGATCATTAACGTGAAATGTTCATGTTGTGTGAAGCTGCTCTGTAGAAATATTGGTGAAAATCCAAATCACATCACAAAAGCAAAGTGACATCACAGAAGGCAGTTTAAATTAGAATTTTTCTGGTCAATTAAAATAGGTTTACTTTTAAAATCGCAATAGAAAATACACCAATGTTACAAGGAGAATAGATCACAGACAGCAAATAAATATCCATCTCCCTATCTGTAAGCTGATCATAACCAGCTTCGAACTTTAATCGCAAATTCTAAGATTAAACTCCAGTTGTAAGCTCAATACTAGTCATTATACATTGTCTCATGGAACATACAACTCATTTCAGATGGCGAGCTAGCCATTACAATATACAAACCACACCTTTTTCCTGAGCTTGATCAGCAATATCCACCCTTATTCTTCGATTCTGCAACATCTAAATGCAAGAATGAAAACGTTGGAACATGGTGCGAAAAGCATACATTTAGGACTATTACAAAGCATATTAACTGGAATTTCCCATCACAAACACTGCAAAGAACTTTGAAAAAAAAATCGAGAAATAGTTCAACCATTTTGTGCAAAATGGCCACGTCCCAAGAAACGACATAGAACGGTTAAAATTAAGCCTTCATGTCTAAAAATGGGGAATCAAGACCCTAAAAATTAACCAAATGCTTAAACACAGAGGTGCAAGAGGCAGGAAAGCTGAAAGAGACATTTTGCCAAGAGAAAGTAAGGAAACGAGTTTCATCTGAATAGAAGTTTAACTCGAAATGGGCCCGAATCCTCAAGACCAGGGAGGCAAGTGAGAATTGATTCTAATTAATTCAGACAAGAGTAACACAGAAGTTAGGAGCATAGTAATAGCAGAATCAGGAGCTGAGCTCATGACGTGTGTAGCATCATGTGGGATATTCAGGGTCTGCACGTATTCAGAAGGGGTACGTGTGTTAAGTGTCACGCGAGAATCTGTTGCTGAACCTCAGGACCAGTTGGATTTGCTCCACAACATACGTGGACAAGAAAGGTTTCTGGAAAATACATTCCAAAAGGTTGTCACCCCACAAACAGGCAGGGATGAAGAAGGGACAGACGGAATCTATACAGGAAAACCCTGGAGTTCGAGACTTGACCCACAGACCTCAACACCCGTGATAAGAACAGGGATTGAGGCACAGAGGACTGCAAGAGCAACACCACAGCACCATGCAGCAAGGGCCATAAAAAAGAAAAATACTAGCCTCGAGAATAGGAGACTGGGAGTTGTGGGGAATGGTGCGTTGCCTCCCAGACGCCAGGGTAAGGAACATGATCCAAGGGAAAAACTTCTGAAAATGGAGGAAAACCTGCAGGAAATTTAGTTCATGCAGGAATAAGTATAATGGAGTTTGAGGAGTTCGACGCTAGATTAAGGCCCAAGACATTGATAGAAGTCATCTCTGAATTACTCTCGGTGGTACGAACTGGACAATTTAGGGAGAAGCATGGCTAGAAAGGAGCATAAGGGAGGATTTCAGATTCCAACACTAATGGGGCAAGTTCTGTGGCAGGGAAAGCTATACAGGACAGGCTTCACCTGGAAGAAGCCAAAAGACCCAGATGAATTTCATACAAGAAAAATAGCCAGCAAAAGCTGTCGTATGCTGAGGTTACTGTTGCTTCCAGTGGATATAAATGACTCGGAGCTGGTAATAGAAACAATGATCGCATGGCTCCGGTTGGAGTGGAGTGTAGAATGTTTCGGTGCAAGGGGTGTCGCAGTTGTGTGGGGCGGACTGGTTGGGCTGGGTGCTCTTTACCTGTCCGCCATTGTTCATAGGTTTATATGTAACCTTCAGGGCTGCTGACCGAGGGCCGTGCGGCTTTTTATCCGGGCCGGAATGGCCTCCTTCCGTGCTGTAAATTTCTATGTTTCTAATGTTGCAAGTTTATAGAAGACTCCAAAATACTAAACGTAAGAAAGGCTTATTTGCATGAAAAGCTGGTAGAAAACATTTGGTTCTTGCTAGCAGTATGCACTCCTAAATAGCAGCAATAAAAAAAAGTCAGTGGGACAAGAACTAAAGTCAGAACTTTTTGATAATCATCTAGATTAAAAAAACAAGACATAAAATATAACATCGTAGTATTTTAAAGAAAAGCATTATAAGGCTGAAAACATTTACTATACCTCTTCATTGAGACTCAAAGCATTCATGAGCGATTCCACATCGTCAAACTCAGCATAACCAAATCCCTTCAATCTGTCCTGGTTGGTGGACTCTCTTGGCAAACGGACTGCGCTGATCTTTGGGAGACCAAAAAAACAGCACATTATACATCGAGCATACTATACACAACTGCACACTGTTGAGGTTCACTTTGGACTGACAATTTCACTCAGAAGCATTTGAAGTTTTATCTCTTCCTCCCTTCCCCCTGAAGGTGTAGACTCCGTGCTGGGGTTGGTTCTACAGGCATTAGCTTCCCTCTGGTATCTTGCTTAAATCAGCATTCTTCGTGTGCAAACTTCGACAGTGAGCATAAGCAAGCTATTTGATTGCAGGGGGCATTAAGGCCATGTTCAATCCTGTCTATACACACACATACTTCCAGAATTCCACATCATTGACTCAGGGGTGCTGGTTGACAACTAAGTCAACACAGACCAGAGATCTTCCTCCTGTGTCAGGCAGCTATCCACTGCATACAATGTTGAGCCATCGGAGTAGGGGTCCTTTAGAAACACAGATCCCTGGTTCTTTCCAAATTAGTTTCATTTCAGCAGGTTCTTAATTCATCTGTGAAACGCACTACCCATAAATGTTTCACAGTGGCTAAATGGTGAGACTCAGAAATATAAAGGTCCCAAGCTTTGAAAATGGTGACTGTTAGATTCTTTAAACTAGGCATTAAACTACTGGAACACGTTTTTGAAAAATAACATGCTTATGAGGTGCACAACTGTATTGTTGGGAAATAGAAACCACTCCCAGTTTGTGGAGTCCACTGATGAATGCAGAATGCTCAACACCGCCCAACATGCCTTACCTCAGGGTATCTACCCTAGTACACCAGTCAAAATCCTTGAATTCCCGACCCAACACCATCGTGAAGTACTCAGTACAAGGGCTGCAACGTCAACACCCACCACAACGTTCGAGGCAACTAAGGATGGGCAACGAATGCAGCCGTGTCCATATCCCAAGAACAAAAAATTCCATTTCCTACAGTAGCTGCCCTTGCAGTCTGAGGAAGACTGCCATTCAGGTGCAATTTTGCGCTGTGAAATCCTGCCAGCTAGCGATCGTATTGAGATAGCACAAATTCATTTCGCTCGAGACCTTTCCATCACGAAGGAAGACTTCATCTGAGCTAGATATGAACCCAGATTCGAGATGAAAGGACAGTGATTTAACTTACTGTACCTTTTGTCTCACATTTTATCAGGATAATAATCAGAAAGATGAGCAAATTTTACAAAAGTTTCCTCAAAGACGGTGGAGCTCATTTCAAAAGTCAAGTTACTTTGAGGAAAACGTTATGAACACAGAGGGCCATCTTTTAAATATTTAGCACAATATATCGGCACTATTTTACCTGTGTCTTGTTCAAGTGTGCATTTTTTGATGCATTACTGGCATATTTAGGACTGTAACGTCATCTTACACGAATTGGAATGTTGGTCCCCTCCCCCCTCCCAACAATCTATTTGAGGTACTCAAGTCTGTGTGGAACATCAATTGTATAAGTCAGTGGTTTTAGTCACAAATATACACGGGTATATTTTTAGTGTAATAATACTGCACAAAATAAAGTCTCATCAGGTTCTATGGCCTATTCCTGGCTTCCTCTCGTCTTGCTCGCAAATGCAATCGGCACTGCAATAAAACCGGCAAATCATCTCCATCTCCTCCTGGGGAAGCATCCTTCCCAAACAGCTTGGCCAAGATCAAACGGTCAGTGGGTGGAGAAGTGTAAAGGTACATTTTCTACCTTTAAGGTTTCCAGGAAGAGACCTTTCACAAAGCACAGTGGAAGAGGACTATAAACACATATTTCTCCTGGAATGGAGGGATCACCCGCTGCCTCTGACGGAAATCTTTGGTGGGAACAAGCAAAGAGCGAGCATCAGCTGCACATTCAGATCTACTATTGAGGCCTAGCCTCAGGCATCCGTACAACCTACTCAAACCTACCTCCTTTATGACATCTTCCATTGCCATGCAGAACACCAATCCGAACTATTGCTTGGCACCATGGAATATTTTGCGAAGTTAAAGATTCCATACAAGTGTAAGTTGTCAGTGAGACTTGTGCATTGTTGCTTTAAAAAAGCTAGCTGCCTTAATAAAGTCACACACTGCGCAAATTGGATATCACGCTCATTTACTTACATTCATTCCGTGGAAGAACTTTCTGATGCATTCCTCAGACACATCATAAGGCAAATTGCCCAGAAAAGCGGTGTATGGTGGTTGTTTTGGAATACGGTTCATATCAACATCTGGTGCCCGAGCAGCACGAGGTGCTGTTGGCAGTAATGCCCGGTTAATGGCAAGCTTATAAACATCCTCATCATTCCCAGGCCAGGCAGTGGAAACTATCAAAAAAGACAATGAAAACACAGATTAAACACATAGAAGCTTTTGCTTTTGAAGTGGCCTGGACACTGAGCATCTTATTTGATGAGCGTATATTCACAGGGTCAAGATACACAGGCACCTTAACATCATTGGCTCAGTTGGAGGGGGGGAGGGGCGGAAAAGACAAAAATGTTTATAACATTACACATTAATAACAATTTTTTTTGTTAAAAATCAGCAAACTCTGTTGCTATAAAGCTGTTACAAAAATGAACAATGCTTTCTTCAGTTCACTTTTATGTTTTGAATATTTTAAGGATACAGCGCTGATATCAATTGGATACTTTCTGTATGTTTACGGGTTTTATTCTGTGCTTTCTACATATAAAATATTATTCTCACTGGCACATCGTGTGGTCGGTAGTACTCAGATTTAAATTCTTTGGGTTTCCAACTTAGAGACAATTTTTCAGGCTGTATTTACCACAACTTGAGCATTAAAAATACAAAGTCAAACAGATTTGGGGTCAACTTTCCAGGCTGCACTGATCAAATAACAAGGGATGAGCATCTCCCACTATCAGGTTCCGAAATTGCTCCAACATCTGCACTGAGCAGGCAGAGTGAAAGTATACTCAATAGGATACAACAAAATCATTCTTTCCAACAGTCTCCTCTTTCCAACAAAGGCACAGCACCAAAGGGCAAACAAAATGCTGTCAGTTTTGTCAATTCTGTTCATCTTTGAAGAGTATATGGGGGGGGGGGGGGGGGGGAGAAGGAGGATGGGGGGGGGAAAGAGAGAGGAGGGAGGGAGGGGAGGAGAGAGGAGGGAGGAGGGAGGGGAGGAGAGAGGAGGGAGGGAGGGAGGGGAGGAGAGAGGAGGGAGGGAGGGAGAGAGAGGAGGGAGGGAGGAAGGAGGAGGGAGGGAGGGAGGGAGGGAGAGAGAGGGAGGGAGGGGAGGAGAGAGGAGGGAGGGAGGGGAGGAGAGAGGAGGGAGGGAGGGGAGGAGAGAGGAGGGAGGGAGGGGAGGAGAGAGGAGGGAGGGAGGGGAGGAGAGAGGAGGGAGGGAGGGAGGAGAGAGGAGGGAGGGAGGGGAGGAGAGAGGAGGGAGGGAGGGAGGAGAGAGGAGGGAGGGAGGGGAGGAGAGAGGAGGAGGGAGGGGAGGAGAGAGGAGGGAGGGAGGGAGAGAGAGGGAGGGAGGGAGGGGAGGAGAGAGGAGGGAGGGAGGGAAGGAGAGAGGGAGGGAAGGAGAGAGGAGGGAGGGAGGGAGGGAAGGAGAGAGGAGGGAGGGAGGGAAGGAGAGAGGAGGGAGGGAGGGAAGGAGAGAGGAGGGAGGGAGGGAAGGAGAGGAGGGAGGGAGGGAAGGAGAGAGGAGGGAGGGAGGGAAGGAGAGAGGAGGGAGGGAGGGAAGGAGAGAGGAGGGAGGGAGGGAAGGAGAGAGAGGGAGGAGGGAAGGAGAGAGGAGGGAGGGAGGGAAGGAGAGAGGAGGGAGGGAGGGAAGGAGAGAGGAGGGAGGGAGGGAAGGAGAGAGGAGGGAGGGAGGGAAGGAGAGAGGAGGGAGGGAGGGAAGGAGAGAGGAGGGAGGGAGGGAGGGAAGGAGAGAGAGGGAGGGAGGGAGGGAAGGAGAGAGGAGGGAGGGAGGGAAGGAGGAGGGAGGGAGGGAGGAAGGAGAGAGGGAGGAGGGAGGGAGGGAAGGAGAGAGGAGGGAGGGAGGGAGGGAAGGAGAGAGGAGGGAGGGAGGGAAGGAAGGAGAGGAGGGAGGGAGGGAGGAAGGAGAGAGGAGGAGGGAGGGAAGGAGAGAGGGAGGGAGGGAGAGAGGGAGGGAGGGAGGGGAAGGAGAGAGGGAGGGAGGGAGGGAAGGAGAGAGGAGGGAGGAGGGAGGGAAGGAGAGAGGGGAGGGAGGGAGGGAGGGAAGGAGAGGAGGGGAGAGAGGAGGGAGGGAGGGAGGGAGGAGGGAGGGAGGGAAGGAGAGAGGAGGGAGGGAGGGAGGGAAGGAGAGAGGAGGGAGGGAGGAGGAGGAGGAAGGGAGGGAGGAAAGAGAGGGAGGGAGGGAGAGGAGGGAGGAGGAGGGAGGGAGGGAGGGAGGGAGGGAAGGAGAGAGGAGGAGGAGGGAGGAGGGAGATGGAGAGAGGGAGGGAAGGAGAGAGGAGGGAGGGAGGGAGGAGAGAGGAGGGAGGGAGGGGGAGGAGAGGAGGGGAGGGAGGGAAGGAGAGAGGAGGGAGGAAGGAGAGAGAGGTGGGAGGAGAGGGAAGGGAGGGA